>NW_009206691.1:0-35495 GCF_000690835.1 Fulmarus glacialis | reverse complement strand
TATAATTGTATATATATTTTTATATACATAAATTTATATAAATTTTTTAAAAATTGCTGAGCAGAGGGCAAGCATAGCATTCATTTGCTTTTCCACAGTTGGAGCTTTCAGAAAGCTGATGAAACAGAAGAGGTGTGAAGCTGTTGGTTTGGGTTTTTCCCTCCTGTCTGTTAAGAAAAGAAACTAAGATAGAGGGGCAGTCCTAAGAGGGATCTTGACTTAAAAAATGACTAAGAATGGCTTTAGAATTATAGCCTGGTAGTTATCTTAGCCCTGTGCTTTCAGGACACTTGGTTGATGGAGGCGATGTGATGGATGATGGACTGCTCTTTAGATGTCTGTTGATATTGCCCTCTCTCATAATGTACATGCTGAAGTTAATAAAATTACAGGCTAAGTGTAAGTAATGCACTATTTGAGATTTGCATAACGTGTGATGGCCTCTGCAGTAACTTACTGTTCTGCAATGAGAACTTAAGTTGTAGTTCAGTGAAAATGTCTTGCTGCTCAGTGACAGTCAGAAAAGTAACTTATTAGGAAAGCAATAGAAAATATTATGTCGCTGTGTAAAACGCGTGCTCAGGTTAGACCTTGAATGCGGTGTGCAGATATGGTTGTTCCCCCTCTACCTTGCAAAAAGGGTATGGTAAATGTGGTAGGGATACAGAGAAGGTGACAAGGATTAACAAAAATATGGAATGACTTTTGGGCAGAGAAGGACTAAATAAGCTGGGACTATTGTGGAAAAGAAGTAGTGGGGAGGACTTGATGGCTCTCTGTAAAATTAAGAGCAATGAATGCAAAGATAAGGAACTTCATTTCATTACAAGAAATCTAGGATATCAGGTGAAAGTTGCAGGCTTCAGAACAAAGAAAAGGAAATATTTTGTAACATGGAATGTTCCTCAGTCTTGTCATGGGATGCCAGCAGTTTGTGTGTGAAAACTTCCTGGACAAACTCAATAGTTCCTGATGGACTTTTTTTCACAAATACGAAAATATTGCCTCTGGTTAAGGAAATCAAAAATTGGTAGCGATTAGGAGAGTTTATTGATGAAATATTACTGTGTGCCTGCTTAGTTCTTCTGCTCTTTGTTTGGCATCTGTTCTTGGCCACTGGGCTATAACACATCTCTGCTCTGTCCAGATAAAATTTTTCTTGTACCTACTCTAAGCTGGCATAAGGCAGCACTGCTAGAAGGTCAGGCACGTGTTCCCCTCCTTTCCTTTGGCTTGGCAAAGACATTCATGTGGCTGCCAAAGGCAACTAGAACAGGGAATTGATCCTAAATAAAACAAGCCCAACTAAAAAGTGTTAATGGAGCTCAGGTCTTCTGTCTCATTCATGGAAAAAAGGGTTTGTTGCTGGTGTAAGTAGCTTATACTGATCTAGAAAAGCTAAGGCGAAGTTTTGTGTGTACATGAATTCTTAAAATCAAGTTTAGAGGTTTTAGTAAATACTTATAACTATTATGTTAGTGGTGTTTGAGTACTTAAGAGGTTTGGGACGAGAAAAAGTTTTTAAAAAAAAAAAAAAATTGAAGCATTGGTTTGGCTAAACTGAGCAGAGCTGGTGGTTTGTATCTCATCCAAATGATAAATGTTCCTCTTTCCAAATTAAAAATGTGAAGAACTGGGTTTGGGATTTGCTTAAAAATTGCTGTGATAATAATTTGAATACTAGATATTTTCATCCCCCATGCTATGTAAGTGTTCTAATCATAAATTATAAACTTCAGGTAAAAAAAGTAATCCTCTATTTTTTTAAGACCATATGCATATTGGCATTTTTCCCAAATTAATGTGATTCTGATATTAACTGTTTATTTGAGTAGATATTTACATTAAATACAAGTTCCTTAGGCATCAGTTTTGTCAAGTCGTCTTCTTTTTTATGGATGTAAAATATAGCCATGAATATTCATCTACAATTATAAGCTTTCTTTGAACAATTTTATCTGAAATTCCTTGTGATGCTTGTATTTTAAACTTAATATTTAAATTTCTGATTTTTACTTAGGTTTACTTGTGCGAATCCCTGCTTGAAAAACTTCCAGTACAAAGTTATCTAAAGACTTAAAAATGCCTCCACGGCCATCATCTGGCGAACTATGGGGCATCCACTTGATGCCACCGAGGATCCTTGTGGAGTGTCTTCTCCCAAATGGAATGATAGTGACTCTAGAATGCCTCCGTGAGGCCACCTTACTAACTATTAAACATGAACTCTTCAAAGAAGCGAGAAAATACCCTCTATATCAGCTCCTTCAAGATGAATCTTCTTACATTTTTGTAAGTGTTACACAAGAAGCAGAAAGAGAAGAATTTTTTGATGAAACAAGGAGACTTTGTGACCTGCGACTATTTCAGCCTTTTCTAAAAGTCATTGAACCAGTAGGTAACAGAGAAGAAAAGATTCTTAATAGAGAAATAGGTGAGATTATCTTTATTTAAACATAGCTAATCTGTTTAACTGGCTTCTCCTCTTCAAGATGCAAAACAAAGAATTGAAATGGGTTGTGTTTGTTACCCTGTATCTGTCAAAGTTTGCATTTTGTAACTGTCAGTTGTTGCATCAAATGTCCAAAGATGCTGGTCATAGTAAAGCTGACGTTCGTAAATTGTGAATTAAACTTTTTTGCTGTTCTGTTTCATTCACATGTAAAGTCTTTGCTTTGTATATATCTGTAATTGTACATGGGTTAGAGGGTATTTTTTGCTTGTCTCTTATTAGCAGGATTTCATATTATTACAGAGCGAAGCCTGTTGTATTGTTTGGGATGTCAATCTTAATTTGTTTTGAAGTTTACAGAATTTTAAATTATGGATTTAATTACAAATCTTGAACCACACTTGCGATAGCACACATTTTAATGCTGCCCTATCTTGCTTACAAAGTAAAATTTCAGAAATTAGTTTTCCCCCCCTCCTTTCCTACAAAAAGAGCATGGGGGAGGGGAGGGAAACAAAAATACCTCAGGTTGGAGGGGCGGAGGGGAGACAAATTGTAGTGTTCTGAATCATCTCTGGAGTAGCTTACCATTTTCCTTTATCCATTGAGAAAGCACAGGGAGACTAGCGTATGTTTCAGCATCTAGGTTAAGTATCTAAATTCAGGCTGTACAAGCATACCTACTCCCTTTTAGTTGCTAACAGATGTACATTGCAGTGGTGGAGACTTGTCAACTGGAAATACTTGTTCTGGGGTGCTCCTAATTGTTAAATTATTTAATTGTTATGAATGCATCATAGGTAAACTACATCTGTTTTGTAAAGCTTAACCTGTTCAAGACTTAAGGAGAACAGTGGTTAGCTAACCATGCAACAGGACAATTGAAAGTTTCCATTTGAACATTCATGCATAAAAAATTATTTATGCAAGTAATCTCATTAAAGTAAATGGAATTACATCTGAGACAGAGGACCTAAGAGAAATGGACTCTTATTACATGACTCTGTGCCAAAGAGCCAAGTTCAATATCTCTTGGAGTGCTTGTCACGTTTTTAAATAGCGTAGTTCATCAAAAAAATTGTATAGTTGTCATTCAGTTGTAAGCGAAGTTAATTATGGTCCTAATAGCTACCAATAGTCCTGCTAGGGTTTTAGACAAAATCGGACATCACAGCTCCTCTGGTCCACTTAGGAAACTTTGTGTTGACTTCAAAGGAAGTTTATTACTTGTCCTTTTCCTCCAGGAGGAGTGTTAGCTGTGAAAGTGGTGATGTAAGGCTTCCAGCATCTTCAGTGAATGTACACCTGTCTTCTAACCTTTTCTGTGACTGCTGAGTGCACTTAACTTTAGAACTGAGTTGCTCTTGAATGAAATAAAACAATTATGCGTACAAGTAGAAGCCAGTGGTTAACACAAATATTTTAGATTGTTTTGCTTAAAGCATGCTTTTTCTGTCACTGATAGAAGGAAACTTTGGCTTTAATTATCAGTTACAATTATTTCCTCATGATTCTTCAATACTGTAGGTTTTGCTATTGGCATGCCTGTCTGTGAATTTGACATGGTTAAGGATCCAGAAGTACAAGACTTCAGAAGGAATATTCTTAATGTTTGTAAAGAAGCGGTGGATCTTCGAGATGCCAATGCACCACATAGTAGAGCGTTATATGTCTGTCCTCCAAATGTAGAGTCTTCACCTGAGCTACCCAAACACATATACAATAAACTAGATAAAGGTAAGATAAATATTTATGGTAGAAACATAATGGGTTTTTTTCAGTGATTGAAATCAGAGTACAGCTGGTGACTTAGGTAAATCGCTGGTATACGTACTGTATTTAGCACACTCTAGCAGTATCTTACAGCTTAAGTTACTCAGAATAACTTTCTTGATAGAGTGTAGATTCAAAAGGAAGACAACACTTAAAATAAAACTAGATTTTTTGCTATTGTAATAACTGAATCTTGAAATATAACTTGGTAAATAGAGGTGATTTTTTTTAATGGGCAGAAACAGCTTGTTGGCTTTGCATTTTTCTTTTCTCTGACATTCAGAAGTCTAGAATTAACTGATGCTGAATCACTGAGTTATCTTGCAGTCCTCAAATACAAAACAGTTACTGCTGTTTTCTTGGAGGCTAAATAGTCGGTAGTATTTGGTTAATAAAAATATTCTTAATCTCAAGGGGTAAAAGTTTGAATTTACACTAGAGTCAAAAATAAACTGAGCACACACGGTTCCCTGCAGAAGTTACAAACCCTCTGTCAGTTTGGGCTATGAATCTTGTCTACATCTTCTTTCAGTAGTACTGCAAGCGATTCTCTGTGTTGGGGGGGTGGGAGTTGTTTGTTCTGGGTTTTTTGGGTGGTTGTTTTGGTTTTTGTTTTGAAACTGTATTGAAAATGATAGGCCTAACATTATTTTACATTAATTCTAGGGCAAATTATAGTGGTGATATGGGTAATAGTCTCACCAAACAATGACAAGCAGAAATACACCTTAAAAATCAATCATGACTGTGTGCCTGAGCAAGTTATTGCTGAAGCAATTAGGAAGAAAACGCGAAGTATGTTGCTGTCATCTGAACAACTGAAACTTTGTGTCTTGGAGTACCAGGGCAAATACATTTTAAAAGTGTGTGGCTGTGATGAATACTTGCTAGAAAAATATCCACTGAGCCAGTATAAGGTGAGTAACATAATGGATTTATTTTGAAATACACTAAAATAATGCAAACTTGTGAGGGGAGGAAAGTGATCTATTTTGTGACTGGCTTGCTTTTTCATTAAATTAATCCAAAACACAGGAAGTAATAGTGTATGCGTCTTTAAACTAATTGGCTAATGTGTGAGTGTAGTGTGCCTATTTGTTGCTGTATGTGCTTCAAAAGAGAGGGGAGGAGAAAAGGTAATTTAAACTAGAATTTCTATCACTAGCATAACTTTTCTTCTTTGAATGAAGTAGTTTACCTCTAACATTAGTGATAAATCAGTGGTAGGTACTTTCAGAAATATCTTAGATTTCTGATGGCAAGAGATGAGTTATGTTTGAATGGGGTTGATGTAATACAAAAGGAAATTCAATCAGATGTTAAATTATGACGCAACCATTGCTATTATGAATCTTGTCGCTTCCACCTTTAGGGGTGGAAAAAATCAAAACAAACTATTTTTTTTCCTGTTACTTAAATCTTTAAATTTTTTGATCCTATTAAAGGAGTGGTAAACTTCCAGCACTACATAAATCATTGTTAAATCTTCCTTGTGGCTGTCTGTCCTTCATAGCCTGGGTTTTTTTAGTGCTGTGGGTGTGAGACAGAACTGCTGACTGAAGAGCATCTGAGCAGCCCTTTGGAGCAGACAACACTGTTACCCAGTAGATTTCCTGACAGATTGCTGCTGCTTCCTCTTTAAGGAATGTATTGTAATAAACAGCTTCAATTCCTTCGTCTAAAATGGTTGACGATCTGCTCTGCAGAGCAATGGGGGAGAGAAGGGGGCTGGGGATCCGGAATAATGGGAAAAGCAGCTCTATAGTATGGGAGCTCGGGAACAAGTGCGGGCATACATGAATAATTTTGCACAGTCATCTTGAGATCAAACACTAGACTTATTTGATCTAGCGTGGTTTCTTCAGAAGTATCTGCTATGCCTTTACTGTGCCGCAAAAGAGCTTGCTAATTATACTCCAGAGCTGGACCTGTCTTAACACATTGTATTTTGTGGTACTGTTGCCAGACTAAATGCTCTCAGCACTCAGTCCTGAATGGACACCATACAGGCTTGCAGCTAGAGTCTGTCGGGATCAGTGCTGAGCGTGAGGTAATCACAACTGAACCAAAAATGAGTGTCTGCCGTTTGTCTTGAGCTGTCTGCCTGTGACTAGGAGTATCAGTGTCACCTGTGCTAGGTCTGCACAGCAGGCTAGTACAGCAGCTTGCTGTGCAAAAACAGCTCAACTGCTTCCAGGAACAGCTCTAATCTGGAAGCAGAAGCAGTCTGCTTTGTTTGTGCTGCGCTGCGCCAGAGCTAAGGAGCGCTACAAGAAACCTGACTTGTCATTTTGTCAGCTCTGTTCTCTATCTCCAGTTTAACCTTCCACCGTTGCAGATGTTATTCACATCTCGAAATCAGTATGAAGCACTACTGTGTAGTAAAGGGTGTACATACAGGGACAATGATAAGCTCTTTAAATATGCTTTTACCTTTGTATTTTCCTGAATATTTTTAAGTATAGATTACCAAGAGGGTACACTTTGAAAACATATTTAATTTTGGTTTTGCTTTCTTGCAGTATATAAGAAGCTGTATAATGCTTGGTCGCATGCCCAATCTGATGCTGATGGCTAAGGAAAGCCTATATACCCAGCTGCCACTGGACACCTTTACAATGCCGTCTTATTCCAGGCGTATCTCTACAGCTACACCCTACATGAATGGAGAAGCTACAGCCAAATCCCTGTGGACTATAAATAGTGCTCTCAGAATAAGAATCCTCTGTGCAACCTATGTAAATGTGAACATTAGAGACATAGATAAGGTAAGGCAAATGCTGTATGGCATTGTATATGGTTTTCAGCAACTCATGGTTTCCCTCCTGCAGTTTTCTGTTCTGTGTTTATATTGGGGAAAAAGGTATTATTTAACATGTTAGAAAACTAGATCACTTTGTTATTTAAATTTAAGCACTCAATTCTAAAAAAATACAGTCATGTTTTAGCATTTGAAAACTTTTGTGTACTACTTAAAAGGCATGAGTTGTGGTATTTAGCTAAATATTCTGCCTGATAGGAGCAGAACTCAAGTTTGCATAGTTCACTTCAGCTCAGTATGTAATGGATAGAAGAATAAAACCGATGTTGTTATTTATATTCTAAATAATTATTATGTCTAAAATGTATTACAGTAATTGGGAATACTTTCATGAGGGGATGCTGGATAGCGTGCTGCTGTCTTTGTTTTTAAAAAGGGAGGTATTGGAAGGTCAAGGAGAAGAGGCAGGTAGGGTTCAGTCCCATTGAAGTCATACTACAAGCTTGGCTGTCTAACTTTCTCAGAATTTGTTTGGTCTTTTCTTTCACTATAGCTTGGCACAGGAAGAATTGAAAATAAATTCCAGGGTTTTTTAGAGTTCATTTCAAGTTTATTATTGTATTTTTAAGAACTAGTTTTGCAATTAATGAGGAAAAAGACCTAAAAGATTTTTTTCTAGAAGGCTATGCTTAGATACTACTTGCAGAGCATGAATGAATTTGGGTCAGGGGGTGGTGGGGCTGTTTGGTTTTCAGTTTTGTTTTTGTTTTTTACTTGATGGAAATTAAGGGGTAATATGTTGTAATCATAGTATATGTTGATAGCAGTGAAAAAAATTGTTTATAGTAACATTTCAAAGATAGTACTAATATTAACATTGTTTTCAGATCTATGTTAGAACAGGTATCTACCATGGAGGGGAACCTTTGTGTGACAATGTGAATACTCAAAGGGTACCTTGTTCTAATCCCAGGTAAGCTAAGTACTTGAACAACGGTAGAGAACCTGACTTCCAGGGCATCATAAATGATAGCACTGAAGGAGTAAAGGCTCGACTTAGCCATTATTCAGGTAGAGCTCCTTGCTGGGAATTCCTTGCCTTAAGTTTTGTAAGAACATTTTTACCTAACCCTATATTTATAAATAGAATTAACTTAATTCAAATGTAGATATTTTGTCTCGTTGCATATAATAGTATAGTTTCTTTTACTGAACAGATCTGTTTTACATGTACATTTGCAGTTGCCTCTGAAACTCCAATATAATTACCCATTAATACTGTGAAATCAGCACAGCTCTGGGCGACTGAGCTCTGGTTTTGACTGTGGATCAATAGCAGGTGTTCCAGTTGCAGGTTCAGATTGCACCTTCAGCATGGGGCAATGTGATGTAATGTAGCCTGCAAATTTGTTTCGGTGAGGTTGCAGAGTGTGTACTAAAGCAGAACCACTGAGTGTGGAGAGGTAGGTATTATTTGCTAGCATGGAAGTCACTGCCAGCTCTGGGCTGATTATTTTCAGGAGATTTGACCTACCATGAATATTATCTGGAAAAATAAATCACATGGACTTAAAAGTACCATTAGTGTGCAAAAAGAAGCTTTGTATGAGCATATATAAACATATTGAGAAAAAGTATCAAAAAGATGTTGAATTTCTGCCTGTAACTTTGACTAATGAGGTATGAAATTTCGGTATCTGCTAGGATAAGATGCAAAGTATGTGTTAAGAAGTAATTCTTGGCTTGCACTTTCTGTCTGACTTCATGTCTTTGAAAGTTTCAAAATTTATTAATATTTTTTGTCTGTACATTTTCTATTAATATGATTAGGTGTTATAATTAGAGAGCCTAATAATATACGCAGTTATTGAAAAACTCTCCCTCTGAGTTTCCCCAAAGATAGCTATACTTGAACTGATAGTTTAACTGTTTTAGAGAGAAAATCTTCTTAGAAAGGTGGTGAAGGGTGTGGCTTGAAAACATGGATATAATCACACAGATCTGTATTATATGAAATAAACTTTAATTCATTTTTCTTATGTGTTCATCTGCCAATTTTTTCATTCTTAAAGAAGGGCCTGGACAGTTATTTCTTTGTAAAACTGCTTTTAGTAGCTACAGACACACTGAAAAATTAATGCTGTCCTTGGAAGCTGCTGCCTCTTCCAACTGAGAAAATTCAGTGTGGGAATCTGCTTAGGAAAATAAACTGAATTCAGAAGTTCCTTTTCAAAAGCACAGTTCTGCCAATTGACAGATAAAGTCTACTTAGAGGAGTTCATGAAAACAAAATGTCTATTCCTGTAGAACCAATCTGTGCTTTTATTACTATGGTAAATAGAATAATATCTAAGTTAGGAATATTGCTTTGGATTTCTGTGTTATATTTCTGTGTTATATTCCCATCTTGCAGTTATCTTTTTATTTTCTAGCAGTTCAAATTTAGCTGAGTTCTGAAAGCTATGCCATGTTTTTTCCCACTTGCTTTTTTTCCCCTGAAGTGAAAAATATTTCACAAGCTAAACCTTACATGAGTGTAGCACATATGCAAATCCATTATCTTGAGGTTATACCTACACTGACGGTTGCAGTCAGTAGGTTTGCAACAGTGAAAGTGAATGAACCTATCACTAAGTTTGCAGGAACTGAACCTGACTTTTTAAGTGTGACTTTTTAAACAGTGTTGGTGCTAGAAGGCTAATCGGGGAAGTTTCCTTTCCCAAAAAGAAGTAGATGTGGTCAAAACATATAGGAGGACCCTTCTTCAGTAAGAAAGTGTACTCTTTATGCGCGCATATACTTTAGGTAGGAATACAACAAATGCTTTTTGGTATAATTGTTGATTGAATGCAGTTGTCTCTACGCTCTCCTTTAGCCTTTCTGCTTTTTAAATCTTACAGATGGAATGAATGGCTATTGTATGACATGTACATTCCTGATCTTCCACGTGCTGCTCGGCTCTGCCTTTCTATCTGTTCTGTTAAAGGCCGGAAGGGTGCTAAAGAGGTAAAATACTTCACGGCTTTAATACACTAACGAACAAAAGCTATTTAAGTCAAGTTTGGGAAGATATTTGGTAAATGCTGTCCTGACAATGAGTCTTCGTCCAATGTTTGATTTGAATCTGATTAAAATAGCATTTTTTCTTTTCTTGTATCTAATTCAGACTACCACTTTTATGTGGTCAGAAATTAAACAACATGGAAAAAAGCTTATCCGTTCAATGCTGTAAATCATGTCTATACTGTATTGCCAGACACAAAGATCAGTGTTAGTCTTTTGAGGTGCAAGTGCCTTTAAACTCAAGTTTCTAAACCCAGGAGTTACTTACCTATTTATTAAAAAAGGGCAATATTTATACTTGAACTTAGAGTTGATTTGTAGAAAATTAGTAAAGAAAATTTGTGCTGCTTTAGCATTTGATGCAAGATCCCAAATAGTAATTTTTAAGAATCTACATATGGCATCTAATTCTAGCCACCGGCATCATTAAATTCTGGGTTTGAGTGTGTGTCGCAGGTACTGTATAGTTTTTTGTCTACAACCAGGTTTATGAATCTTATGGAATCATAAAATGGCTTGGGTTGGAAGGGACCCTTAAAGATCATGTAGTCTGACCCCCTGCCATGGCCAGGGACATCTTTCACTGGATCAGGTTGCTCAAAGCCCCACTCAACCTGACCTTGAACACTTCCAATGATGGGGCATCCACAACTTCTCTGGGCAACCTGTTCCAGTGTCTCACCACCCTCGTCTTAAAAAAATCTAAACCTATTCTCTCAGTTTAAAACTGTTGCCCTTTGTCCTGTCGCTACAGGCCTTGGTAAAAAGTGTCTCTATCTGTCAAAAAAAATTCTCTCTGTCATCTTGAGTTATTTTGATGTGGGGAAAATGTTAGCATGTGTTTGCAAGTTTGATATCATTCTGCAAAATGACTGCCATGACAGTCATTCATAGAAAACCATGGTACAGCTTCCACCACCTGCTTTCAGCTAATCTGGGAATGTAACAGCTTGCTCTGGGGTGAAAATGTTATTTCTCCTGACTCACTCTGCAGCAATTAATAGATGACACTGAAAAATCATCTTTTAATCTCTTTAAGGAGCACTGTCCATTGGCTTGGGGAAATATAAACATGTTTGATTATACAGACACTCTTGTATCTGGGAAAATGGCTTTGAATCTTTGGGCAGTGCCTCATGGGCTGGAGGATTTGTTGAATCCTATTGGTGTTACTGGATCAAATCCAAATAAGGTAAGTATTTGCATGCCGGTTTCCTTTTTAGGAGTACATTTTCATAAAATATGCTGTATTATAATTAGTATCATTCAACAGAAAAAGTAATTTAAATTCCCTTTATATAGGAAACTCCATGTTTAGAGCTGGAATTTGATTGGTTTAGCAATCCTGTAAAGTTTCCAGATATGACGGTGATCGAGGAACATGCCAATTGGACTATATCACGTGAACTGGGGTTTAACTACAGCTATGCGGGGCTGGTAAGGCAAACTCCCCTTCCAAGATCAGCTACTAAAATATGAAACTATTATTTTAGTCAGTATATTAGTGATAAAGAAAACTTTTTTACATGTATCCTGATTTATTTGTAAAAGCAAAAAATCAATTTTTTGTTTTGTGTTTAGCAAAGTGAGTAATATATTCTCATTTCTTTATATTACCAGTAAACTGACCTAATGATTCACTGACGAACCAAAACACTTTAGAGAAACTGTCTTACTGTGCAAACTGTTAGGGCCTTTTTGACTTTTTTTATCGCTAATTCAGATGTCTAAACTACTTAGTTTAACTTTTCAAAAGTCATAATTCTCCTTCAATGATACTGTTTCACTTTGTTGCAATTTCATGTCTACAGGTAGGCTTTCTTCTGTAACCTAAAGGTGCTTATAACTCTTTACTGGCTGTTTAATGGGCTAGTTATGACCACAAGTACAGGGAATTCTAAGAGAATTGATTGGCATACACCTGAGTGTAGTCCTTTATCTCCTCTCTTCCATGAAGAAAATCTGTGCATTGACAATTGGCTTTTTGGTGAGGCTTGGAGTTTTATTAAAAGCACATTTTGGATGATTAAAAGGAGAAAAAAAGAAAAGCGGTAGAGCTGAAAATGCTATGTATTTAAAGACAAGGCTGTGAAATTAGTTGTTATGTTTTACACTTTCTTCTGGAGGCTGGTTCAAAGACTTGAGAGTTTCCCCAAGAGAGCTTGTGGTCTGCGTGGAGAAGAGTCTCGGGGTGGAAAGTTTCACTGTGCCAAAAAGTGCATAGGTGTCACTAAGCTTCCAGATTGGGAATTCTGGTGATATTTATAACAGTCCCATCTCAGCAAATCTTGAACAAAGGGTTGTAGGCATTTGATTTCTCTTGATACTCTACAGGAAGTCCATCATAGAGTGGCGTATCTGCTTATGATACGTATTGTGACTGAGCAGTGCTGCAGGACTCTTAAGTGTTTAAGGACAGCTGGCTTCTTGGTAAATAACATTCCTTTGCTATAACACAGCCTATTACCTGGGCATATATATGCTCAACTCATTGTTTTGTTCCACCTGTAGGCAAAAATAGAAAATGGTGAGGAGAATAAGCGCTCACTTCAGTGACAAAGTAATGATCAACTTACACTTTACAATTAAAAAAACCCCAACATTCTGAGGTAGAATAAAGTTTCAAGTTATTGCCTTTTCTTTTTTGTGATAATCCTTACAATACTCTAGAAGAAGGTCGTAGTGGTTAAATATGGAGAAAGCATATTTGCATCAATGACTAAGTTGACAGGGAAACAAACTGTGTATCATTGCTTTGGTCTCTCTTTCTCATTATTCATGCCGCTTTTCTTTCAGCCCTCCTTATTGTCTGCCAAAATCCTCTTATTACTTATCCTTTCTTAAATCATTTCATTAAATGTTTGGTAAGTTTGAACATCACTAGTTATCTCTTAGTATTGTATTTGTCCCCTTTATCTTTTAATGTGTGGTGTCTTCAGGACTGAAGCCAAACTTTCTATATTCAGGTACTGTGCATATTTATAGCTGTTTGTACTATTAACTATATTTAGGAAGTTAAAAGGTAATGTGTTGTTACTCATTCAAAAATTGGATACTAGATTACTGTGTAACATTGGCCATATCTGAAAGAGGTAAAAAATGCTTGTCTGAAATGGTCAAAATCAGCAAAGCAGTCCCTGAGGTATGATTTCTATATAAATGTTTTTGTTATAATACAAAGAGCGTAACTTTTTTTTGTTTAACCTTGAAATGCATTACACTGCATTTAAAAATCAATTAATACATACTTATAAGAGATCATTTATAGGTCCATTAATATCTCAAATATGAAAGAATTTTCAAATATTAAATCTAATTTACTGTCCCACAATTCATAGAATTTCAAGTTTTTGGTGTTGACCGCAACAGGATAAATGCATTTTCCTTCTGGCCTTGACCTAAACTATGATCTTTCTGACCCACTATGCAGGTACATTTTATACTTTTTTGACTTTCACTTACTATTTAGGATGACTCTTTCAGAATCAAGATGAATATGTACAATTAATCACTTGTTCAATATCAACTATTTGATCTTATGTCAGGAATAGGGTGATTATAAAGTCATTTATCCATTAACTTCCTTACAGAATGACTCTGGCTTTGCTGCTTGCACTGTATCTGTTACCATAATATTTAAGAATGTGTTCAAGAAATTTTCCGGTGCTACATAGAGAGTAGTCCTGAATAATTTTCCCCCACTCCTAAGACCAGTCCATGTGCTTCAGAATGGTAATAAAAAAACCATGTTGGTGCACTAAGATCTCACTATCACACTACTAACAGGGCAAGGTACTAAAAATCCTGTGAGTTGATTGATTCATACCTTAATATTGGTAGATGTAAGCTTGAAGGCCAGAATATTCTTGTCCCATATAATAGTAGTGAACCCATCATGAGAACACGTAATTTATGTAATTAAAGATAAATGTAAAGTAGAGAACTTTCAGTCTGAAGTAGATATCATGTGGTATAACCTGACAATTGTTTCTATATTTGTGCATATTCTTAGAAATAACACCACTTCACCTTTTAAAGGGTGCCTTGATCTCCTATCCGGAAATTTCAGATTGTTCTTTTTTTCAGCCGTTTTTTTTTTTTTTTTTTTAAAGCTAGATGTATTGGAAAGACTTTCTGTAAAAGACATGTAGGTATTTCTGTTTCGAAGTACTAGTTCAACCAGTTGAAAATTTCCATCAACAAAACTGGCAGACAAAGCTCAGTTCATTCTTGCTTATTATTTTGTTTAACGTGCTCAGCAGAAATTGCCTAAGGAAAGAGCAGAACAAGAGGTCAAACACTGTGGTTCTACAGTTTAAACAATTTGAACTTGAAAAAGAGTTGATCTCATTCTTTTGTAGTAGTAGGTATCATACAGGTGTGAAAATGTGAGTTCACTATAAAACCACTATTGAACTCCTGTAGAATTTTTGGGATGGCTTCATCTTAAGTGTCAAACTTGTCTATTACAGTTGTATTTTATACTAAAGGCAATAATACAAGCTGCTTAAGATTTCTTTTTTGCAGTGCAATTATTCTGTAGTTGAAACTTCAGAAACTGCATCATTTCATATGTTGCTTTGCGAAAAACACGTTAAATGAACTAAGGAATGGGAAGTATAGGAGAAAAATTGAACTTGGCACATGAACTGTGAAAAATCAAGTAGTAGTAGTTTCAATACCTCTGCCATTGGCCTAAGCTGGTTCTAATAAATGAAGTCTTAGATAAAATTAGTTTCAGTGTGTACCAGTTCTGTTTTCTGTGCTCTTTGGGGAATATCTTATACTAATTCTGCTTAATGTTTTCCAGCCTTCCTGTTACTCAGGCTTTCCTACAGTGTTCCACCTTTTGTTTACCTAGCTTCATCCCCCATATTCTGCTTTTTCAGTTCTGATGCTTTTTCACTCCTTTCAGCAGCTCTCAGCAATCTCAAAACTGGAAACAGAAATGACCAGTTTCATTTTGTGCTGCATTGTTGTTTATCAGATGTCAACTGCTATTTCTCCACACAGCTGACTTAGTTGAAATATACCTCTTGTGCCGGTAGTGACTTAAAGCAGTTGTAGAAATCAAAGGCCTAGTCTTTCATCTCTCTCTATTTTTAAATTGTAAGTCCTCAGTTATAATAAAAGGAAACAACAAGATAGTATTGCATGACATAAGCTTTAAGTGTTGCTATGCTGTTAAAATACTTTACTACTTGTATGTTCTATGACAACAGAAGGAAATATGTGGAAAGTTAATGGACTACTTTCTCTCTGCAGAGTAACAGAATAGCTAGAGATAATGAATTAAGAGAAAGTGACAAGGAGCAACTGCGAGCCATATGTACGCGAGATCCTCTGTCTGAAATCACTGAGCAAGAGAAGGACTTCCTCTGGAGCCACAGGTATTTAAAAACAAAAACCAAACCAAAGAAAAACCCTTGTTGGTGCAGTCAAACTTTGTACCGTTCACTCCAAATTTGTCATGAATTTCTTGGGTTTTGCTCCCTTTTCTTTATTCTGTATTGTTGGGGTTAGTGTTTTAGAAAAGGCTTTTAAAGCATTCTGCATTGTATGTCTTGGTTCCTGGAGAAAAGTAAGTTGTTGAATTAGTTTACGTTTTCCCCATTACTGCAGTCTTACCTTCATGCATGGATCCTGACACCACCTTATGGTATCCATTGGATTCTGCTGACAGAAGAAGAAAAAGATGCAAGACTGAGGGGACATAGTAGATAGTTATTGAAGCAAAAATGACATTTTGTACATACAACTTTTTTCTCTTTCACAGACACTATTGCGTGAATACTCCAGAAATTCTGCCCAAATTACTTCTGTCTGTTAAATGGAATTCTAGAGATGAAGTGG
Source organism: Fulmarus glacialis (assembly GCF_000690835.1). Lineage (NCBI taxonomy): Eukaryota > Metazoa > Chordata > Aves > Procellariiformes > Procellariidae > Fulmarus > Fulmarus glacialis. The sequence goes on along the minus strand of NW_009206691.1, from coordinate 19,593 downwards.
CCCAGGTAACATGTAGCACTGAAGAAGTTTTAAGTTTTGAAGAAGCTTTAAAGTATGGTATTCTAAAGAAAACTTCTGGAAGTTAAAAACATGTTATATTTTTCGTTGAATGTAAACTTAGATGATTCGAGTTGCTACTATAACTGACTGATCAGTGGTCCATAATTCTTGTTCTTTAGCTCAGTTTGAGTCTTAGGATTTCCTCTTGGTGGCATTACTTGAATCCTTGTTATGTTGCTGACTTGTCAATTACAGTTAAATGTGAGGTTTTGTTTTCGTTCTTTTTATAGTGGATAAAATAACAAAGTCAGCTGGCAACTAATACCAAATTCTTTATTGAGAGAGGACTAGCGAGTAAACAGCTTCTACTTAGAAGCAGTTTGTGTCTGATGATACCTTCTAATGGCTGTGTATTACAACTTCTTCCTAATCAATGCAAATGTGTAACGTGCTTGGACTTCTTGTCCACAGATGTACTGTTTAGTAAAGGATTGGCCTCCAATCAAGCCAGAGCAAGCAATGGAGCTTTTGGACTGTAATTATCCAGATCCAATGGTGCGAGCTTTTGCAGTTCGGTGTCTAGAGAAGTACTTGACAGACGACAAACTGTCTCAGTACTTAATCCAGCTAGTACAGGTATATAACATATTTTGGTATACTTGATGTCTTGTGTATATTCGATGATCACAGAGGCTTAAAATACCACAAAAGTTAAGGTGATGTGAAAAAGAGGTCATTGAAAGTATCTGTTTGCATTGCGAATTATTTAGTAGGAGAAGATGAAATGTAGTTCATTTTCTGTAGTGCTGTGGTTTTGCTTGTTGATATTAAATGCCAAAATTTTGCAGAGATGCAGAACTGTTCTACCAACTGGAACAGGGAGCTATTTCAGCTGTCCTAACATATGGAAGAGTATGAGCAGAAGCATCTCCTCAAAATTTTGAGGAAGTTAGGCTAAAATATTTGGTAACAGTAAAGGAAGCATTAGATGGTAAGTCCCTAAAATAAAGGCAGCCAATGCACTGTCAGCAGATATTGTTCAAATTCTAACACATGCAAGTATTAATACCAAGATCAGTCATTCTACAAAACTTAATGTAAAACATAGATTACTTTTTATTTAACTGCCTTTAATCTGTATATTGTTCATAAAAATAATAACTGCAGCTGATATTTTTGCTAATGTTCTCTTTATATCCTTAACTAGGTTCTGAAATATGAACAGTATTTAGATAATCAGCTTGTGAGATTTTTACTCAAGAAGGCACTGACCAATCAAAGGATAGGACACTTCTTCTTTTGGCATTTAAAGTAAGCTTAATATCATGCTAAGGGGTGGTGGGATTCCTATTAGCTGTAAACAATTAGTTGTTCTAAAGGCTTGGCATACTAAATGTCCTTTTTTAGCAAAATATTGCTACTTAAAGTTTGTTTTATATTGGTTAAGAGTTTGAATGCATAGTTTGGTATTAGAAGTCATCCCTTGCAGTTTCAAAAACTAACTAATAGTAGATACTTAGTCTTGTACTTCTTTTTATCTAATGATGATTATTCTAAGAGCAGGGTAGTCTAATTAAGATGGCTGGAAGCCTCCCTATATTGTTAGCTGTTTACAACTCGGACAGATTTCTGCTGTTTGAACTCTATTTTGTATGCCAGATCCCCCCCCAGTCTTTTCCAGAAAATTTTGCGAATAGTTGAGGCGTAAAGAAAGCCACCCAATTTGACCAGATAAGGCTGTGAAAAATAACTGTTCATACATGCTTGTTAAAGACTTTATAGAGCTTGGTAGCTAAAATATCTCAGTGTTCTTCCCTACTAAGTATAACATGAGCTTTTGTAATTCCTGGTGTTGAGAAGGCTGAGCATAAATCAACCTACAGCATACTGGATTGTAGCTAGGTCTCACGTAAAAATGCTGTTCTAAGATAGTGTGATCAGGCACAGAAATAGAAGCAAGGAATCTCTGTTGTGCCTGCAGTTTTCTACTTCCCTTGGTAATCATCAAGGATAATGGAATAAGTTGTCTGATTAATTTGTGTGAGGGGATGTATTTTAGGACTGTGCGAAGACTGAGAGTAGGTAAGAACAAGAAAACTAGAGGAGCCATATTCTGGGATCGGCTAAGTGAGACAAGGAACAAATGAAACAGGTTAGGTTTGCTCTCAACAAAGAAATCCGGAACTTGAATTGAAGGCTTGAGGTTTAGTACGAAGTTTCTGGGAAGTATGGGTTTTGAATAAAGGCAAGGGGTAGGGAAGGACAGGATGGAGGCAGAAGGAGTGGGGAAAAAGCCTATAAACTCTGTGCTGAATTAATTGTAGAGGGTACTGAAGTCTGATTAGTCCAGTCAAAATGAGATGAGTTGGGGGGGTCAATACAAGTTATTTACCTGTAAAGAAGGATCCATTAAGCAGCCTTCAGGAAGATGTTACAGGTATAGCTTCATTTTTGGCACCTCTAAGTGGTCTTGTCTTTAAACTGTAACTGTTCTTCCTCTCTGTGTAGGTCTGAAATGCACAATAAAACTGTAAGTCAGAGGTTTGGTTTACTTCTGGAGTCCTATTGTCGAGCATGTGGAATGTACCTAAAGCATCTGAGCAGGCAGGTGGAGGCTATGGAGAAGTTGATTAACCTCACAGATATTCTCAAGCAGGAAAAAAAAGATGAGACCCAGAAGGTATTATAAGCTATCCACATACCAAAACTGTTGCTGTTGAGTTACAGGAATTACTTAGAACTGTGTTTTATTTGATTACCTAGAAAAGTATTAATGCTAACTTCAATAGATAGTATGTTACCCTAGAAACTATAGTATTTTCTGTGTGCATTGCCATTGTCTACCTCTTAAGGCAATAGAACTAAAGTTAAGTGTTTCAATTTGTATAATATGTGGCTAAGCGGAGTTGCTTATGTTGAAACTGTGCAAAACCGTGCTTTAAAACCAAAGCTAAAATCTGATACTTACCTTCATTTACATGTAATTAGTGTTCTCAAAACCTGAATGTGATTATTTATCAGGTACAGATGAAGTTTCTTGTTGAACAAATGAGACGGCCAGATTTTATGGATGCGTTACAAGGTTTTATCTCTCCTCTTAATCCTGCGCATCAACTGGGAAATCTTCGGTATTGTCTTCAGTTTTGAAATTCGTCTAGATACTTAAGTAAATGCTTAGTAATGTTAACATTAACAACATTAAGGTTAAATGCTAACATACTACATGTTAGTATCTTCAGAGTTAACTGAATAAAATTTGTAGCGGAGTAATTCATAGAGAGTGAAATAGTTTCAATCTAATGGTTTAACAAATTAGGGAACAATGTGACAGTTAGCTGTTCCTTTAAGGTGACAGGAACTGCAGTCCTTTTTCCATTTGTAGGCAACACACACTGCCAAAGGAAAATTTACAATATAGCCAGCTCTTCTGTTAAGCTTGGCAAATGGTTAACATCGCACTTACTAATTCAAGTTTGAAGCTGAAAGTAAAAGTGGTTGGTTGTCACTTGCCCGTGCATCTTTAATTTGATACTAGTTCAAAGAGTTTGAAGAAAACAGGGAGAACTTAGTAGTATTACAGAAACATGGTATGAGAGTCAAATTGTGCCTATTTCATAGAAATCTTATCTCTTTTATAGGCTTGAGGAGTGCAGGATAATGTCATCTGCAAAAAGACCCCTGTGGTTGAACTGGGAAAACCCAGATATTATGTCTGAATTGTTATTTCAGAACAATGAGATAATCTTTAAAAATGGAGATGGTAAGGAAAAATAAGACTAATCCAAAAGATACATACCTGTTTATTTTCCTAACCTACTGTTTAGTATTTTTTCTAACCATATAAAATACACTTATTGAAAACACTCATCTAGGCAAAGCAGTTTTCTTTTCCAGAAAAATTAAGCATGCACAAATAAATATTTGTCTCAGTCACATACAATTTTACATGTTCTAAGATGCTCCGTCTGCTGAGGTGGAACATGATAGTATTTAATACTTTGGGTTTTTTACTTGAAAATGTCTTCAAGATATTACAGATAGTAATCTGTAATTCCATTGTCATGTTTTTAGTGTATATTTTAAACAGCTTTGAAACTGCTACCACAAGTTTATATTGATTCTCAACTATTTAAAACCTGCTTTTCTCTATTGAGAAAACAAAACCTACACTAAACTGTGCAAGCCTCATTTCCTTTAGACATATTTTTTGGGGGAAAAGTAAAATAAGATGTAACAAAGTGTTCTGGTGTTACGAAATTTGCAATCTCTATGTATTTGACTATTCCAGACTTACGTCAGGACATGCTGACACTTCAGATAATTAGAATTATGGAAAACATCTGGCAAAATCAGGGTCTTGATCTTCGGTAAGCATTAGAGGTCATTCTCAAGCAATACTGTTCTTAATGGGTTTTGCATTGGTTTGTTACCAGAGATTGCTTCTATTCTCCCAAGGGTAATAAAGGAAATGCTATAAATAGGCATGTTTGTACATGTTAAAGCAATTTTTAATATTTTTTTTAATAATCTTCAGTTAGCTAAACTACTGGATTCTGTAAAGATAAGATCGTATTTGAAAAATACTTAAGTCTAAATCAAGTGGATATGAGGGATCTACATACCAGGAATGGCTACTAGAGCTAACACACACTAGCCACCCTATGGTCTACTGATGTTATCTGTAGGATTTGCTTTGAACAAGTTCCCAAACTTGCAGCCCTGTTCAGCGACGACTCTTTGTAGTTGGTATCTTCATTTCAGTACACCAAGCAGATATTACCCAGTCTGATTTGCATGCAGCTTCTCCACCTTTAAATAGTCTGTGGGTACAGTACCTTCTGCAGAATGCCATTCAGTATAAACTATTCTGCTTCTGGAAAACCGATGCTAGACAGGTTACACTTCCAAATATGTGTTTGCTGTGTGGTAGGTTTTTAGGTGGAGGTGTAACAGAGCTGCCTCTGCACTGTCAAACCAAGTATGTTCTTTGCACCCCCAGTTCTCATTTCTTCATTGTCTAAACAAAAGGACCTGTTGGTCTACATCACCTCTCATGTGTCTGGGCAACTATTTTGTCTCTAGTATTGTAATGTGTGGCAGAATTATGGCTTTGTCCAAGAATGATTTGCAGAGTTACAGTTCACAGTGCTCATGTCTTGAAGAGTAGCCAGCTATGGAAGTCTGCAAAAATAGATCCTCTCCCACCACTTGCTACCATTTTTCTTAAAGAGGCAACGTGGAGCTTTAGAAGAGAAGTTGGATAGGTATGGTGTAAGTGACAGCCTGATTTTTTTAAAAAAAAAAAAAATCAAAACAAAAAACTCCCAGCTGTCCATCTGCTATACTGGAAGACTGAAATGAGCATGCATGATGAGGCACGTGAAGGACTCTGAACCTTAAGCAAGCTACAGATTACACTAGCGCACAAAAAGAAAATCTTTTGAGGATCTAGAAATCACAACTTATCCCACTGAGGCCTCTAAACTGTATGTCTCTATGGTACAGAAAGTCTAACAGTCCAAAGTTTATGCCACATCCTTAAGAAAATAGATGTTTTTCTTGGACCTCCAAATCAGACATTTATCTAAAAATGCAAGTGTAGATAGATATAAATATACTTTTAGGACCTGCAAATAAAGTGCTGTTAATCCAGAGAGGAGAAGCCCACCTCCACAGCAACACCAGCAGTCAGCTCTGCCACTGGCTACACATTGCACTGGTGTTCTGTAGATTCTTAGGTCTAATACAAAGCCATGATAGATAATTTTTCTGGATTTTTTACCATGGCATCACAAAAACCTTTTGATACTCCAGTGTTCCTAGAAGGCTGTTTTACTCTGTAGGCATGACACTTTCACTCCAAAAAGTGGAGAGAAAAAGGGTGCTTTTAGGTACATGACCCTCTTAACAGAGGTTGTTAAACATGGTAATGGCCATTTTTCTTGAATAAAAGGCTAGTTTTGAGTTGTTTTTTTCAGATGAAATGTTTTGAACATAACAGAAGAAATACAGACTTTGAGGGAGGGTGAGGGAAGAGACCTGTGAAAGACAAAAGAGGCAGAGGAATTAATTTCTTCTACCTGTAAAGAGGAAAATGGGCTACTGAGATTATCCTTTGAGTTTCACTTACAGATTACAAAAAAAGTGATTTATGATGTTCTTTAAAGAGTCCCTGAATAAACATCTGTTTACAGTTAGTCCGTTAACATCTGGGTAAATTGCAATGTTGCTGACTATAGATTCCAGTTACAATTTTGTCATATGCTCAGGTAATATTCGGAAACTCACTTTGAAGGTCCCATGCTGGTTTTCATACAAAGTATTACCTCCTACTTTTTTATAGTAACCCATGAAATCCTGACATTTGTTTTCTGAATGCTTAGATTCTGTCTCTAGTACTTCACTTTGAATATAGTTGAATAGATCTCATTAAATCATGCTGAATGTCTCTTTAAGAGTTTTTCCAGTGTATTCCCCAAGGCCTCCAAGAACATGTTAATAAATTTTTGCCTTAACCTTTTGTCCTGATATAAAACTGAAGAATGACATTGGTGGATACAGTGGCTGGCATGTTACTGTAGTAATAATTGGTACATTTTTTTCCACAAGACTAATGATAATACACCTATAAAACATTAAAACAGATTTTCATATCCTAAAGTAAGTAAAAGATGACACTTACCTGATAAGGGTTATCAAACATGCCTGTTGCTTGCTGTCTAAAACTTAACTCTAAAAAAAACCACGTTGTTTTTCAGGATGTTGCCTTATGGTTGTTTGTCTATTGGTGACTGTGTGGGACTCATCGAGGTAGTGAGAAGCTCTCATACAATCATGCAGATTCAGTGTAAAGGAGGTTTAAAAGGAGCATTGCAGTTCAACAGCCATACACTGCATCAGTGGCTCAAGGACAAGAACAAAGGAGAAATGTGAGATTTCCTGTTGCTTATTTTTCTTGTTCATGTGCTCTTTTTGATGGAAACTTCAGGAGAACTAAAGTTCATGAAGTGGGAGGTTATGTCCATCTGGTTTTGGTCCCCCCCCGCCGCCCTCGTTTGCCTAGTATTCCTGCTTGTAGCTCTTTTATGAGTTTGGGTGGTTGAGTGGCTTCTCAGCAGTAAAGCGTAAGTTGGAGGCAGAATTATGAAGATATGGCTTAAGTCTGTATTTTAACAGTAGCTCATCAAAATGAAAACTACTGGCCTTCAGAAGAGACAGTCACTTTAATAGCTAGTTTACTGTTCTGTGATCTAACTGTGAGTATTTCTCTTCTTAGAGTATGCTGAATTTCTTCCTTATTTTGATAAAGTGATAAAGTTCGGGAACTCTGCTTCATTGAGAGAAGATAGAAGTTGGCTCTTCCCTAATGGGGTGGGGGGGGGTGGGGGGAGAAAAAGTCTGCACTTTTTATATTATTAAAATATCTGAATTGTTTGTTTTCAATAGGTATGATGCAGCTATTGACTTGTTTACACGTTCTTGTGCTGGCTACTGTGTTGCTACCTTTATACTGGGCATTGGTGATCGCCACAATAGTAACATCATGGTAAAAGATGATGGACAAGTAAGATATGTTTTTCTAAAAACATAGCCTAATGTCATCTCTCACTTTGATATGAGCCTGTTTTTAAAAAAAAAAAACAAAAAAACCAAAAAAAACCAGTTCATCTGAACTAGAAGTAAATGATCAATTTTACTATGACATCATTTAAATGAGGAATTACTAATCTTAAAATACCTTTCTGTCTTTCCAAGCTGTTTCACATTGACTTTGGGCACTTCCTCGATCACAAGAAGAAAAAATTTGGTTATAAAAGAGAACGTGTGCCATTTGTCTTAACACAAGACTTTTTAATAGTGATTAGTAAAGGAGCCCAGGAATGTACCAAAACAAGGGAGTTTGAAAGGTGAGCTTTTTTAAGCATTTAACTTCCAGAGTATTTTGTACCTAAAATGCACTTTACTACTGGTGACCTTTAATAATTAGCCTTTCTAACTGAAAAGTAGGATTTTAATTGGCTTGCAGTGGGTATGTTCTAATTCTTTAGTTGAAGATCAGCCATCCACTTGTAAATCAGTAGGTGATCTTAGCGCTTACATGGCCTTGGGTTCGTGAAACCTCACTTTAGCTTTGCAGGGTCAGCACGCATGTCAATAAAGATAAATTTTTAAATATCAGAAACTTTTTTTGATTTAACACTTAAAACAAAATCCTCTTGGGATTGCATAACTGCAAAAACTGAGAATCCTTAAATGTCAGTATAATGTGCATCAGAGCCTTGCTGGTCACTCAGCAATACTTCTCTCTCCTATAGCTGCTGTGATACAGCTCTTCAGCTGGCCTGTGTAGTTTGTGTCATTCTGCAGAACCTGCTAAGAAAGGAGAACTTTAAAATAATAATAATAAATAAATAAATAAATTCTGTTGCTGTAGTCATTCCTAATATCTGTCTTTCCAGAGATCAGTCTTTGAGAGGTTTCAATCTTAATCTTAATTTCATTATGTTGGGAGCAGGGAAGACAGATTTTAAGTTATAGTGTCTGTCTGAATGCTGCAGTGAAGCTTTTTTGCGTATTTTTTTCTTAACTTGACTTAAATGACTGATTTCAGCATAAACGAGCATTTCTCACCCAATGTTGTGATACAGCAAATGCCCCTGTGTTCTATGTATTCTCTAGAGTCTCTAAGGAGCAACAGCTAATGCCATTGTAAAACTATAGGAGAGAAGTGCATCTCTGATGATAACAGCAAAGTGCTGCTTGCAGCAGTATATCAGGAAATGTGCTTTGAAATCTGAAATGTCAGTAGCAATTACTAAAATGGCTCTGTGAAGTCCCAAACTTATGTTGAACACTTGCATGAATTGCAAGTGAGGTTTAAGGCTAGAAAGCCTGTCTTCAGTTTGGCTATTGTGTTAGTCTGACCGCTATTAATTCTTACAGAAATGAAGATAACCTAAGCAGGAATATGAGGATACTTTCTCAGCAACATTATGGTGTTCTTATTAGACTAAGACTGTCTACTTTTTTAGTGTCCAGTTACCTGAAGACTGTTTTGGAGGTGAAGAAGTAGTATGTGTCTAATAGGGAAATACACTGAGCTTTTTTTTCCCTGTCTCTTCCAGGTTTCAGGAGATGTGTTATAAGGCTTATCTAGCAATTCGGCAGCATGCCAATCTCTTCATAAATCTTTTCTCCATGATGCTTGGCTCAGGCATGCCAGAACTGCAGTCCTTTGACGATATTGCGTACATTCGAAAGACCCTTGCATTGGACAAAACTGAGCAGGAAGCTCTTGAGTACTTCATGAAGCAAATGAATGATGCTCACCATGGTGGCTGGACAACAAAAATGGACTGGATCTTCCACACAATAAAGCAACATGCTTTGAACTGAAATGAAAGCAAAGAAAACAAGAACTGATAGCCCGCTTTGTGGGTACTGCACTGTTAATACCCGTTAGCAGCAAAGACTGGTTGCATAGGAATTGCACAAACCGTGAACAACATTAGAATTTATGGCAAGAAAAGAGATGAACTGTTCAGACAACTGTCAAAAAATAATGTAAAACAGGGTTTCAGATAGCACTAAAATTGTACACTTCAAAAATTAAGCTTTAGTATGATGTGTGACTTCATGTTATGCCTTAAGCCCAAAAAGGTAAACTTGGAAGAATGTTTCCTTTTTTCATTTGATAGGATAAATTAGAAGGAAAAAGAAAATAGTGCTAGCATGAACATAGTCCATCACATATTACCTTAGATCTGGTACAGCAGGTAGAGACTATGCTGGATTGAGAAGAGTGGAAAGAGAATTCAAGTGATAGCGAATATTTAAATACAGCATAGTTTGAAGGGAAGGAGTTTTAAGCTCAAAGATCTAAAAACAATAGTGAGAGGACAGTGCCTTTTAAATGTGCTCAGAGGCATTAACACTTACGGGGTTTAGATGACCCTTTGATTTCTGGGTCTGTCATCTACACAGTTTCTGAAAGCAGTAGGAAATAGGCCCGTTCAGTATGGTGTTTCTTCTGCTCAGTATTTCTAGGGGTGCAATTCATACCTTCACAAAGAAACTCCCTATCATCCCCAAAAACTGACTAACCTGGAAATTGAATGGTCAGAATTGGGTTTAGTGCAACAGAGAGTTGTAGTGTTCATCTTAGGTTTGCTTTAATCTAACTTGAACTGAATAGATTTTTTTCATACATGTTTTCCAGAACCTAAAGAAAGGTGAGTTATTAAAATTATTGAAAGATTATTTTTTTATAAAGGCTATTTATATAATAGGAACTATTATTAATATATATTCTTTATTTACATGATTTGTCCAATATTCACTCTTTTAATTTTGCAGCCCAGTTCTGTCTGTCCAAGACTCCCGTTTCCATTAACGTCACTGAAGGTGACCAGATATACTCCTAGGACCAAATTCAACCCTGGTGAAAGAGGACACAAGTACCATCGAAGTAGTGGGAGATACACCCACTAATGCCAGAGGTGAACTTGGCCTAAGTCTCTTCAAAAAATTTTTGGGCATCACTCTTCACATTACTGAAGTGATATGCTGGCTATTCAAGGAACGTATGTTTAAACCCTCAGTCTTTTGGGTCCACCATTTCTCCTCTTTCTTCCTCCTTTGGAAGTGGTTGTTTAATCCAGTAACAGATACATCAGAAACAGCAGTTTAGATTTTCAATATGATCAATAATAAGCAGTTCAACATACAGCAAATACGTTGGCTAGCTCAAAGCATGTGGAGTTACCAAATATTTTATAGCTTTGTCTGTTTTGTGTGTGTGTAATATATATTTGTAAATCTAGTTATTGTCCTCTAACACTATTACGATGTGTGCAATCAATTAAATTGGCACCACTTTTTGAAACTGTTCAGAGTACCGAGGATTTCAGATTGCCCATATGCAAAACTTCAGGTAGGACTGTTTTTCTAATTATTAAACAGGTTTTTTAATTAGTGAAGCCCATGATTCTGAGGGTGGTGTTCACCCTGACATTTTAAACTTGCTAGATTGGCAGCACTTGGAGTGAATTCCAAAGGTCTGGGGCTTTCTGGGGGTTCAGCTCTTTCACTTGCAAACGTGCACCAAGGTGCCACTCAGAAAGTGCAATACCACATGTAATATAAAATATGCTGACAGCTGGTGTTAGATTAGAATATAAGTATATAAATAAACTGTACTTTGTGCAGGCTGTACTGATGAGGTAATGAGTGGTTGGCTTCATTTAGCAAATTGTAATATATTAAAAATGTGCAATCAATTACATTATGAAAGACTTTGGGGATTGTAAAGCCAAGACTTTGGTCTTTCAAGACACTTTCATAGTCAAGATCCTGCAGTTGATTACTGCACAACATGGATACTTGGTGTTGTGGGGGGAAACCTGTTTTTGTGAAAACTACGGAAGTTCCAAGAATAGTATGGGGAATGTGAAGTTTTATTTCCTTAGTTCTACTAAATATTTTGGAGTAGTCCAATAGACTTCCCATTACTCTTTTCATTGACTGTTACATATTCCTTTTTGTTCATATGAATATTTTAACTCCTGCTAACCTTGTCATACTTTCTAGAGCAAAATTACCCTTCTGTGTATTACTTTGCAATCCACACACTCTAATGATTCAGCTCTTTTAAAACATGACTTAGTTTCAATTTAAATCTAGTTCACAAAATCTGAAACCCTGTTGGCTGTAACTCTTAATTTAATCAAGTGAAACTTGCACAAATGCCACATTAGGTGCTATATTATCCTTATTTATCTGGTATTGAAACAATGCTTTACCTCATTTATCTAAGAGATGGTCAGCATTTTCCAGCCTGGATGAAAAGATCAGCTCAAATTTATTGGGTGTTATGAGCCCAACTTCTTTTGTACTTTGCCCCTTCCTAGCCATTTACTTCTGTAAATATGAGTATAAATGTCTTTCAGTTCAAGCGTACAGTGTTCTGCACCCTTTTTGCATAAACAGAAAGGTATGAGGAATCAGGCTCTGTTTCCAAAAGTTACCGCAACTAAATGCTGTGCACAAGCTGTAGAAGTTATTATGAACATCAAATAGTAAAAGAAAGGAAACTTCATAGTGATACAGATATAATATGATTTGGGATAATTATAGCCTTTAAATATAAAAAAAAAAGTAGGAGAAGCTCATGGGTTTTAAGTAGTTGTTCCTACCATAACCAGGATGGGCATTTGAGAAACATTCTGTCAGAGTTTCAGGAAAAAAAAAATCCTTTTTTTAAGCTTCAAAGCATTCAACCCTAATTACCTTATCCCATTATGCCAGTTTTGTGCTGATGTAACTTCACTGAAGATAGTGGAGGTACTATTTACTTACATTTGTGTAAATGAGAGGATGTCATCTGTTCTCAGTATCAGAAATAAGATCTGCTTACAGACTGTGAAAGCACCTGTAACTGAGCTCTAGATTTTTACAGAGATTGCTTGGAATTTGGATTTTTATTTTTTAACTATTCCCACTTCGTGGAAGTTTGAAAATGTTCCCTTTATTCTCAGTCAGCTGCACAAAACACTAAGTAGCTTATTTTGAGCTTGAATTGAATTTGAACACCTTGCTTCTGCAAAACTTTGTAGTAGGTCTACCAGAGCAAGGAGCCCAGGATTGGGCCATATGTTTTTATTACAAAGCATTAGGAAATGGTGATTTAGTGAAATACAAATTTAAAAACAGTAACTTTTTCAACTGTGAAACTATGTTTGATTTGATGACAGAACAGGCTGCTGCTGCTTAGTTTTTCTTAAAAAATATATTCTTTGCTTTCATAAAGGTAGCAGAAAAAGCACCTGTACTGACTTAATATGCACACTTTTCTGTTCTGAAGGGGTGCATTAGTAGTTTTTTCATAGGTGAAACAGACTTTCAGTATAATTTTTAAAATAAAAAAAAAGCATTTAAATAAAATCAAATTTGATAGTGGTTTGGCATCTTGTGGAGAAGATATCAGCCTGCATATTAAGGGCAATATAGAAATTACCAAGCTTGTAGAAAACTTTGTATGTGATGACCTTGCTGTTGGTGGTTTGGAGGGTTGTTTTGGGGTTTTTTTTTTCCAACTTTCCTTTTTGTATAAAATATTAAATGCCCTTCAGTGGTCAGTAGCCCATGTTTGTTGACAATTTGAAGGTATTTTTTTTGCTTTGTCATTTTATAACTGGTATGTTCCAACGTCTGTTCTTAATAATAATTGTGAATTCCTCCTGTTTTGCATGTCTGTACAGGTTGCAGACCTGGGCTGGACCCATTCAAAAAACAATTATCAAAAAAGCCACTTGAAATAAGTATTTTGTTGATGTCTTTGACATCTCAAAAGTGCTTCAAGTTAATGAAAATGGTGTGGTATTACAGAAAGAATTGTAACTTGCTGCTTCTAAGATTTTTTTTTTTTTTAAATTTCTTTCTCTTGTTTTAGTTTTACTTGAATGGAAGAAGAACCACAGATTTTTTTAAAATGCTATATAGCTGTGGATATTGTTGCAGATTGTTGAATCCCAATTTAATTTTGCAATACATGTTTCATGCAAATAATGAATTTGTATCTTTTTTTCGTGCTGAAAGTTGTCTCAGTTTAGGTGAGGCTCTATCTGTCCAAATTAATGTGTAGCTCACCATCCCTGCAGTTGGTGTGGGGTTTGGGGGTTTTTTTGGGTTTGTTTTATTTTTTTAGATCTGTGTTAATGAAGGGAACCCAACTGGAAACTGGATATAGAAGTTCTCTATCTGCATACACTAACCAAATCTATAGGTGCTCTGGTCTTTGAAAAATTCTGATTTTACTTTATGCTGATACAGCACTGACTTCATCAGAATCACTCTGGATTCACAACAGCATATGAAATCAGAATTAGACTATGTGTATATTAAAGTTCCAGATTGCTTATTCATATGATTCAGTATGAAAAGTATTCTCTTAATGAAAGGAATGTTTACTAGCAGCCCAGTTAAACACTTGACAATTTTACTTTGAAATAGTCTTTATTAACTAGCCTTTTCAGCTCTCCAATTCATAACTGCTGTAATCTTGTCTATAGTTACTTTCATTCTTGAGACTTCCAAGATTTTTATTGCTTGCTAGCTTAAATGTTTCCTATTCCTACTCTTTAATAGTGTAAGGACTCGTTGAACCCACACTCAGGAAAAATAATTGTTCTTAATTTGCAGTGCAGTATTCTTGACTTCTGAGCTTTATAGGATAGACTTTTAAAAGTATGTGGTCTTACTGTGTTAGCACTCCTGACTCTAAGCCAGAGGTGGATCCTTCTGTCCCTCTCTCTTCCCTTTCTTCTCTAACACGCACCTCCCCAAAAAAGGGACATGCCCATAGCATAAGAACAGCATAAAATATTTATAAGAGAAGATCAATTGAAGCAATGCTCTGCCTGTACTTTGAAGCTAGCATCCCCACTGGTTTGCATAAATGTGTCTTAAGTTTAAGTGTCCTTACTGTCACTTCTGTACCTGCTGCAGTATTCCTTCGGCATAAAGAAGGCCAAAAATACACTTACTCTATCTTGACTTTTTCTGAAATTCTAGTGCCAATTCCCCGATAGCTATTAAACGGGTTTAGAAACCATTTAGTTCAGTGTAACAGCATCAATTGTGTTAGGAATTTGTTCCAGTATTAAATTAATCACAGTTAAACTTGACCTAATTACATTGCTGAAGTTATAGAAAGCCTAATTCAAGCAGAAGCTGTTTCTCCTAAGAATCTTAGGTCTGCTGTGGCCTAGTTAATCCCTAAGAGCTAAAACATGGATATTCATAGCTGCAATCTCAGTCTGTTTTGTTTCTTTGGTTTAAGTACATTCAATCTATTCCCAGGCTGTATTAATAGTATTCTATATCCTGGATTATCAACTGCCCCAGGCTGTCCAAAGTTGTCTTAACTGTTTCATTTAGGGCAAGGGAAAGGAGAGGAAGGGAGGAAGAGATGAATCTTCTTCTTTCTTGTCTTATAGCCACTGTGGTCCAAATTCTTCATCTTCTCTTGTGAAGATAAATGTATAATTCATCATCTGGAATTATCATCCTTTCCTCTTGCCCCCTTGCACCTCTGTAAGCTTTAACTGTGAATATCCACATACAGTATCAAAATCCACTTCCCTGGTGGAGAAAAGGATTTAAAATATATACGGCTGCAGTCTGTCCTGGGTTCTCAGGTTTGAAATTTTGAAAGTATTGTCATCATTGCAACTGGCACCACAGAAACTGGCAAGAACTTTCACAGTCACACAGAATCCTTGAGGTTGGCAGAGACCTGTGGAGATCGTCTAGTCCAGCCACCCTGTTTAAAGCAGGGTCAACTAGAGCAGGTTGCCCAGGACATCGTCCAGTTGGGTTTTAGAGCCTGTCTAAGAAAGAACAGTCCACAGTAAAAGTTTTTTCTTTAATGTTTATATGAAACAACTTCTGTTTCATTGCTTAATGTCCTTTCCGTGGGCAGCACTGAGAAAAGCCTTGCCTGTCATCTTTACTCCTGTCCATCAAGTATTTACATACATTGACAAGATGCCCCTTGAGCTTTCTCTTCACCAGGCTAAACAGTATCAGCTCTCTCAGCCTCCCCTCCTATCCTTTCATCATCATCGTGGCCCTTCACTGGACCCGTTCCAGTATGTCAATGTCCGGCTCATACTGGGGAGCCCAGCACTGGACCCAGCACGCCAGGTGTGGCCTCACCAGTGCTGAGCAGAGGGGAGGGATGAAGGCTCACCTCCCTTAACCTGCTGGCAATGCTCTTCCTAAGGCAGCCCGGGATCCTGTTGGCATTTTGGATAAATAGAGCCCAGGAGGGTGTAACCTCTTGATGCTTATATGTAACTTTGTTGAAGCTAGTAGCAGTTACATGTCTGCGTCAAAAGGAGAGAATAAACACCCACCAGTGCTTGAAATATCTTTTAAAAATGAGACAATTATCTTTGAAATAACCACTACTGGGGGGCGGGAGGGATGTTGCCATGTGTATGTCATTCTGTAATAAAGGTCCTGTGGTAAAGTAGTTAGAAGGCAAGACATTTTTAGTAATAATGGGCCAAAAAAGTATTTAAGATGCAGCAAGATGCACGTATTGTCATACTGAGAATAGTCTTGCAGTACTTTATTAAAAAAAAAAACACAACCTTTTTTTTTTTTCCCCTTCTGCTGTGCTACTCAAGTAACAAAAGTTTGGCCTATGATACTTATTGTAGTTCATGTTCATGGGAAACTGTAAAAAGTCTGCTTTTTATTTATCTTCGCGGTCTGTATCACATGCTGTTTATTAAAAAAACTGCTTTTGTTTGGTTTTTATCACACTTTTGAGTGTTAATGTATATACTAACTACTAAATTAAAACAATATGGTTGGTACACTTGTGAATTCTGAAGTGAGAATTTAAGGAATCTTCCGTCTTGGAGGTGTCATTTGGTGTTGCAGCTCTGCTTTCGAAAAAGGCTACAGAAACATATAAATTGCGTACATCAGTTAATTTGTCTTGGGGGAACAGAAATAGAATTTGCATTATTTATGGGTGGGAAGTCGTAGATGCACGTGGCATTTGTTCTTGTACATGTTGATCTTCAAAATAAGTAACTTATTTTAGATGTAGGCTGCAGAAGTTGTGATAAGAGAGCAGATGTTATTGAAGAGTTTCAGCTGGATGATTTTAAAGCCTCTGCTAAATCAATCTGGTTTATTTCTGAAAAATATCCTTTATGCTTTCATTACCAAAACTATATTTTAAAAAACAAACTAGCTAGGTTGTATTTTTGTATCCAATGCTAGTTTTGAGAGAGTGAGAAACATATTTGGGCAATTACTCACTGGAATTACTCACAAGTATAAGAGCATGGGGCTGCAATGGAATTGCTTCTGTGGATGTGTTGGTTACTTTGGACTTCAGTTGCTAACAAACTGTTATTGTGGGAGGGATTTGAGCTCTCTTGCTGAGAATTTCACTTTTTTGGAGGGATGAGGGAAATGTCAGGGTTTTTAATCAGGTCATTTCTACACATCTTTGTTCCCAGTAAGCTTTAAACTTTGTACACTGGTCAATTCTGTTTCAGATCACCACTGCCTAGCTTTGAAAAGGGCTATGTTCCAGCAGGTGCTCAGTCTGCACTGGATTTGAACTCCATAATAAAAGGTGGACACCATTATCCTTACATTATTTTGAAGCTCAAGCTGAGCTCTAGTCTGGAGAGAGCAAATCAAAGTATGGCTAGTGATTTTTGAAGTAGCTAGTTCAGTAACCTAAACTAGCAGATTAAACTTCTCTATATTACAGTGTAAGGTGAGTTTTACCTTTTCTAGTAACTATGAAATGGTTATGAGTGGTTACTACCTTGTTTTAAATGCACAGGATGGCTCAGGAAAAGGGGATCATCAGTTCTTGTCCAAATGCAAATTTTAGACTTTTTTGCTGTTACTATGGTGTGATTTTTGTGGTAGTTCTAAGTCTCGATCCCTAAAGCATCAGAAAATTATGGAAAACTTGCACAATAATGTTGACGAAACAGAAGAATGATTTGCAATGTGGGCAGTTTGCTTTAGCACAGGAATCTCAATGAGCCGTCCTGATTTTATGCTCAGAAATCAGTCTGGTTTCCAACCTGGAAAAACTTGATCCAAAATCTGAATCCATGTAACAAACAAGCAGGAAAACTGATGCTAGACAGGAAACCTCAGATAACCTCCTACATGTCCTTTTAAACACTAAGGAATCTACCTTCAGCAAAGGTTATTGTCATGAGCTACCCTTACTGCTTTCATTGAAGAAACGGTTTACTTCATTCTTCTTATTTTGGTAAGGATATGCCCCTGCTAATTGAAATGAGCATCATCTGTGTTGCCCATTTAAACAATAAGGTGAATATCACAAGGCCTTTTCTTTATTTCTGGTTGGAATGGGTTCTGATTGATTAATACCCGGAGCTGTCTGAACATCCAAGCATGTGGGGTTTAGAAAATGAGACTCATTTAGACTTTTCTGTCTAAAGCATTGATGGCACTGTTTAATGCCCATGACTTTGAACTGGATTTGCAGCTTCAAAGAGGATCTTCCTCTGATGTTTTTCTTTCACTCAAAGTCTTGTCTTTTTATCCGACATAGGTGTTGTTGGGCTGTGCTGCTTTGTGTGGAGAAGAAATCAATCAAAAGGTACAGAAGATGTGTTGTGCTTTATGTGGGAGTGACTTGGTTATCCTCGTTCTGTCCCACTGAGCAGGACTGAAATCAAAGGAAACGGTTTAGTTTTGGGTTGGTTTTTTTTTTTTTTCCTTTTTCCTGTGGCAAATTACAGATTGTAAGTTCCCATTACTGCCCTCTGCTGGGAACTGGGGAAAGTGCTTCCCCCCCCCTTTTTTTGGAATATTTACATGGAAAACTTTTCGGTGAATAGAGGGAGAAATATGTGGGCATCCACCCATTTGGGTGGTTATAGCCAAATTACGAGAACTTCAACACAAGCTGTCCTGGAGAAACCTCAGCTCCTATGGCTGGAATAAACAGCAGAGAACAAACTGAACTGGGATGCCAGGATCTTGTTTGATTGGTAATTCAGCTCAGGAGATAATAGATACACCACATTTACTTAGTTTCTGAGGGCTCAGCAGTGTGTCTTCAGAAGGATGCCTTTACTTATATTCATGCTGCTTACCATCAAACCTTCTGTGTGATCATAGGATGAAGCTCTTTCTATGTGGCTCTAACCAAATCAGATCACCCTAAAGACATGTTTCCAACTTTCAGGACAAAGGCTAAAGGTAGGATTTTATAAACAGAGTAAGTCCAATCTCAACTTCCAACTAATGAATAAAACTGAGGCCAGAATCAGGGTATAATTTTTTTTATTAATCACTAGAGCAACAACATTAGGGATGTTGTGGATTCTCTGCTAACTGAAAGCTCGATCTTAAAATTAGGTAACTTCAGGCTAAGCCAGAGCAGAATAGCTCAATGAATGAAATGCTTGGTAAAATTCCATGATCTGTTTTAAGTCATCAAACTAAGTCATTGCAGTGGTCTCCCTTGTGTCTTCAAAATAAATGACTTATTTTTCAAGGTAATAAGATGCTGTTTGAAATATTCTGCTTTGTGGGGAAATATAACTTACTGCTCTTCACTGTAGCATAAAAAAAAGTGAAGATTTTTTTTGCAATTATAAATTTGGAAAATTTTGAAAAGGGGAGAGTTGCTTATTTTAATTCTTTAATCCTTATTTTATATTGATTCTCCTATACAGCAGCTTTAAGGGATACATTGATACAAAAAGTAGACTTGTGCTTTGTGAGGTTCTGGCTTTGACATCACACTCTCTTGTGTAAAATACAAACATTTGTCTGGTTATGGCACCCACCTGCCCTCTCTAAGGGAAATTAGATGCTGTCAGATGCTTTACAAGACCTCCACAAAGCCTGTATATGAAAATGTGTAAATGCGTTGGACAACTTCTCTGAGCATTTAGTTTGTAGCATCGTGCATAAATGGAAGGATAAATTGAAGGTTTATCTTGCCCCCCCGGTTGCTATGGCGACGAGCGGGGGTCCGGAGGCGCCCGGCCGCAGCGGCGCGGCCCC
>NW_009206690.1:15995-27187 GCF_000690835.1 Fulmarus glacialis | reverse complement strand
TGGGTGTTGGTCTCTTCTCCCAAGTAATAGCAATAGGACAGGAGGAGATGGCCTCAGGTTGCATCAGGGGATGTTTAGATTGGATATTAGGAAAAATTTCTTCACCGAAAGGGTTATATTGGAACAGAACAGGCTGCCCAGGGAAGTGGTTTAGTCACCATCCCTGGAGGTATTTAAAAGACGTGTTTAGGGACATGGTTTAGTGGTGGACTTGGCAGTGCTAGGTTAATGGTTGGACTTGATGATCTTAAAGGTCTTTTCCAACCTAAACCATTCTATGGTTCTATGATCCAACCTGCCAGACATGAAGAATATTGAAAATGCTGCTCTTTGATTTTGCAAAATTACTTTAGCGGATTCCCCTCATAGTAGAGAAAAAAAAAAAAACGCCAAAAGTAATTTAGTCTTATCCATTCCTTTTTAAACATAGAGATCTTCTCCTGATACCCCTTGGCATATTGCTTTTACATGATTGTAGTAAGTGAAAAGACAGACACCCAGCTTCTAGCAAAATTAAACCTCTTGCACTGCTCTTGAATACAATGATAAATTGCTCGTCAATAAGAAGTTCACAGCGTGCCTTCACTAGGCAGAAATATTATTTGCATTCTTCCATAAGGAACTTTAAATTAAAATCATTAGCCACCTTACATAATTTAAGACGCAAAGAAACCAATATATGATTAAAAGTAGGTCACAGGAAAGTGACTGTAAAATTGAAATATAAATGAGTGATTTCAGAAGACTATCTTCATCTCACCATGCCTTGTGGTATGTATTTTACCCTCCCTAAAGTTTTAATAAAAGTATTACACTGTCAGCACTTAGTAAATATTACAATAATAATATATGCCATAATTACTTTCCAGACATTACTAACGTGTTCTGATCTGCATAAAGCTTGACTCTCAAATTACACCAAAACTTTAAAGAGGAGGAAAATGGTTTCCTGTTCCTACACCATTTACAGGAGGAGCCAGGTTAGCAAAAAGGTTTCGTACCGACGTGGGTCCTTGTCCTCATCCCGGGAGGCAGATTGAGACATGATCACACTTCATTTCAGCAAGTTTCTGCTTCCCAGGGCTGGAGGGTATCCCACCCCAGCCAATAACAAGCAGCTGCATGTGTAGATCTATAGGAGGTTTGTTTGCTTAGGCACAAAAATGCACATTATAGTATGAGAATGGTCTTAGCAGAGGAACCTCTAGAGAGAAACTCAAGGCTGTGTCCTTGAGCTGGCTGCTGTAATGCCGCGGGGAGAGTCGTGCTGTGCCGGGGAGGCGAGGGGCTGAGCTGACGGAGAGGGGATTTTGGAAGAGATAAGCAGTTGGAAGGGGAAGGGGTAGTGGCACCACTGTTTATCAGCGCCCATCACCACAGGCACACGGACCAGTGATTAATTGGTTATCTGGGGTATATCGGGCGGTTTCCTGATTTCACATTTGTGTCCTGTTATCACACAGCAGCTTTCAGAGAAGGAAACTAAAGGTAAGAGAAGAGACGATGAAGCCCTTAGTCAACAGGAAAAGGTTTCAGTGTCATGGCTGCTGCAGACTCCCGGGTCAGCATCCTCCGGGCGAGCGTACGCCACGCTGCTGCGCACACCTGGAACAACGGCACGGCTGTGTTCAGCCGAACCCACAGCCGCTTCTCGTCTGATAAATCCCAAGCACCTGGTATACACTTGGGGAACAACACCAAAAAGCGCTGTCTGCGCAACTTCTGCAGAAAGGTGTTAGAGGAATAACGTTCTGTAATACCCAAGAGGTCAAGAAAAGTCTTTCTTCTGATTTCTTTTTTAAGCTACATATTATTTCCACACCGTTGCCTTGGACATTTGCGATAGAAATTGAAGCACGTTTAGATTTCGTATTTTAGTCTAAAATCAGAGGTAAGTGAAAACAATTTCTTCTTACGCAGCTCAGTTGCATTGCACGTCTGCAGATGGGGCCGCCGCGTCCACTGAGGCTGCGTGGGCAAGGCAAGGCGAGCGAGGTGTTTCCTCACCCCCCTGAACAGCATGTCAGGTGGTGGGAGGCAGGAACCAGGCTGGACCAGAAACACAAACTGTCCCAAGGATGAGAAGGCACCAAAAAGGCCTTTTGGCCTGTGGGACGGCATAAAACCATGAGCATTGATATCCCTTTGCAGCCAGGATGCTTAACCGGAGACAGCGAGATTAGCTTGTGGGACTGGCCTGAAGACTCCAACAGTAGACACGTTAATTATGGATTTGCACCCTGGTGAGAGTCTGGGGTGGGATGAGGAGAGGGGTCAGTGTACAGGACTCTTTGAGTTGTCTCCCCTAGGCAGAATTACCCCTCTGGGTAGTCCTAGAAGTACGGAGGTGTTATTCTTCAGTGCTTCCCTCTTGCTTGTGTCTGAAACGTGTGCTTACACAGCCAAAGTTGCTCACCTTTGCAAACCTGTCTGAGCAGCCTGCTCTTTAATTTTGCCAACTTTAGCTTATGTTCGGTACCTAATGCAGGACTGTTTCAGTTTTAAAAAGATTTAAAAAAAAATGTGTGCGTGCATGTGTGACAATTGTAATAAAACAATAGTTCTAATGGGAAGAAAAGCCAGCACATTTGCAATTTCCTTTCCCATAATACGCAGTAATTCAGCAATCCCATCATGAGATAAGAATTACTTTGAGAATAATTTTCTTTTAATAGCTCTATCTGAAACAGAGCAAATTTCTTTCCTAGTCATTACAGCTTCTGGCCTGCAGTAAATGGCTGGAGACTGGGTAAGAATTTAAAGGCAGCAGCCTGCCATCACCCACATGAACAATACACACCACGACCATTGCTTCAGCAGATTTAAAAAAGCATTTCACATCCTTGGCTATGATGCTACTCGTGCACTACCTATTTAAACGAAGGCATTAAAAGACTTGGAAGCATTAGTGCACTCAAAGAATCATTAATTAATTTTGCTGATTTATGCCCTACATTGAGCATGAGAGCATGGGGTTGAAGCAAATGACACACATTGATAGTGATACCAAAAACATTTACTTGCAGGAGGCACACAGACAAAAAACCCCACATACGGCCGATAGAGCTAAGGATTTATGACTGTGGGGCCAGAAGGGTTAGACTGAGTATCTGGTGTGACATCTGATGCATATCTTAATAGGAATTAATGCTAGAAAAGCAGCATGGACAATCCCACCCAAAGCCAATCCCGTGTTAATATTTGGGGCTGCAATGACGAATCTCTGCTAATGGTAGGAACCGGCTGAAGCATCCAGTGAGGCTCTAAGTAACAAGCTGTTGTTTGAAACGCAGATCCTGAATGAGATGTGAGATCTCACTAGCCGTGTTTGACCTTAGGGCTTCCAGCGGCAGCTTCTTCAGTTTCGAGTTTCTGTACCTGTCACACCTAATATAAGCTTTCATTCTTTAAGTGTCTACAGCTCCTTAGCCCTTTTCAGTGCAAGAGATTGCTTTGGAAATGCATATCAAGCTGCTGGGTGGGAAGTTTGGCTCAGCAGCTTTTCCAAAATCCAGGAGTTATTTAGTCCTTATCCACACTGCTAGCTGGGACCATCGCTGGCCTCGGGCATGTCCCAGCTAACCACCCACGCTGTGGCTCTCTGCCCTCCCTGTGGCCACCCAGCCTGCCTCCATGAGTTCCTAACTGCATCCTTGGCACGGGATGTCCAACACCACACAGCTGCCTGTTCCTGACTCCCCTCTCTCAGCACACCCCCATGAATGTAAACCACATGCAAAGTATGACAACAAGACAGCGAATTGTAAATCTCTAAAGGTCCCTGGCAGCGGAGGCACATTCAATCGAAAAGTGTCTAGAAGTGTTTTAGCTCCACAGAATACGATGCATGACCAGAAATACCTGCAATCAGGCCCAGCTGACGTCCACAGGCAGCTTGGATTTTGCAGTCCTTGTTCTGAAAAGAAAAGGCTGCAAAATCGAGCTGACAGCAAAAATTCACTATATTATCCCCAGGTTTCAGGTTTCTGCAGCTCTGTGACCACGCACAGATCCTGGTGCACACCTAGGTATGGGGATGGTTAAAATGGCATTTTACACAGGCAACTAATTGTGCTTACAGTTTAGCAGAAACAGCTCAGAAGTCTCAGCAGTTATCTTATCCAATTGTTACTTATCAAGTTCCTCTCTTTCTTCTGCTCCTAAGTGAAAATTGGTTTCATTACATCATCTAAATGCGATGGATATTTTTAGATCTATAATTTGTCATATGGAGCTTGTATCTAATGAGGCCACTTTTATTCTACCCAGTACAATACAACAAGAGCATCGAACTTTCCCAGACACTGCTGGGACACAAGCGAGACCACAGGACTCCTTCCATATGGAAATGCCTAATTTTAAATCAGTTCTTTTTGCTTAGTACACAGATTTGCAGCTTTTACTTTGGCATTCAACAAACATTTACAATCCAGTTTTCAGCCACGATCTCCAAATAAACTGGAGTAAAGCCTGAAACTGTTGCTCCTGTTTGAAGACAGGAGAGCCATCCTTCTGCGTTAAGCACTTTTGATGCTAATCTTTGAAAAGATCAAGAAAAAAAACCCACTTTATCATCCTAGCCAGGACATAGAAGGTAGCTGAACATTTACACCAGAAAAAATAATGTAAATAATCAACATATCTTGACCTAAGACCACCCGACTTCCTTAGTGTTTTCCTTAGCAAAAAAAGTGAGAGCATGTAAAATTCCATCTAATCTAGGAGCGCAGGTTAGCTCCAGCTCTGCAGGATGCTGGTCTCCAGGAGACACAGGTTTAACCAGCCTTTTTTCAGGGCACTGCATTTGGAAGCAAGGGGACCGAGTGCACAGCCCGTACAATGGTTTCTTTACTCAGAGTGTTAAAGCAGATTATCAGGTCTTTTGTGGTCTAATAAGGAAGAATAAAACAGGTATTTTCAAAGTAAAGCTGATGCCCATGCTGGCAGAAAGCAGTTTATTACCCATGAGCAGTCTTTAGAAGCAAAAATCCTTACAGCAGTCAAAACACCTGCAACGTCCGAAGTTTGGCTGAGACCCAGAAAACGAAGGGAGCTCTCAAGGAAGACTCAGGTTTTTTGGAGGGAGCGTAATGCCTTTCCAATGCCTAACATTTCACGCCAGACCAGTCCAAACCAGAACCCAGACCATGACGTGTCAAACCTAGGAGTTGCATCACATCCAAAACAGGTCCAAGCCCTCCTGAACTGGACCAAAGGCTTACAAACGGAACTAAAATGTCTCCAACCTGGTTGGGAGGGCAGGCAACAACACCCGAAGGGAAAAATATGCACCTTGGGCTCCTCTGGCTGGGCTGGGGGCTCTCACCTGCGCCCAGCCCCACAGCATGCTGCCCAGGGCTCCCACAGCCCCTCTGGCTGCGTCTTGCCTGGGGAGCAGGGATCGCCACCCCGGCAGAGTTGCTGAGGCTGGTGGCAGCCCCTGCAGCCCCTGCAGCCCCAAGACCCCCTTATCTCTCCCCAGAGCTCAGATGAAGGCTGAGCCAAAATGAGAAGCGCCAAGAGGGTGACCTAAAACCAGTTCAACCACTCTGCTCTCAGAGCTGGGCTAAGAGCAGCTAGGTTAGATGGGAGAACTTGACCCGTCATGTTTAACCGCACAATCTTATATGGGATGAGAAAGCAGCTAGCTCCGTTCCCACCCACAGGAGAGAGAAAAGAGGACACAGCTTAACCCCTTCAAAACTTAACTCCTTATCAGACAACTGCTGTGAAAAACCAGCCTGGGAAACACAGAGCTGCTTGAAATGGCAAAGGCAGGCAGGCACGTGGCAAGGACACGCTACGGGAGAGGGGAAACAAGAAAATCCTGAAGTTCAGAAGGAGGAGCCACGCTCAGCTTTGCCCATCATGGGCTGAGCGGTGACAGAATGGCACACGCTGAGATGCAAGGTGGCTGTCCTTGTGGCAGCAAGCAGCCAAGGGCATTCGTTTGTCTCCTCCGCATCCCTGAGCTTGGTCCATGCACACTGGAAAGTGTTCATTGTTTACAGCCAAAGCAAAGCAATTCATTAAAAACCAAAAGCAGCCACTGCACTAAATTTAATAGCCATGGTAGCCCCAAGACACTCCTGGGCACATATTTCATTGATCCAAGAGCTTAAGGATCAATGGATTAATTTACTAATGAGTCAATAAAATGAATCCGTATGATATTTCAAAAAACAGAAGAAACTCTTCATTTAAATTAGGCCCATTCATTTTCCTGAGGACCATGGGAAGGATATTTTTGAAGTGCAGAACACCCACAACATCTGTTATCTCTAACTAGGACTGCGGTTACTCAGCAGTCCTACAAACCAAAGCATATATTTCTTTCTCGCTTTAATTGCTGTTTAGTTTCTACATTATTAATGACCAATATAAAGTGTCCAAATACGCCTCCAGAAAAAATACTACCTTTAGCTGAAGAACTGAGAAGTTAGTGTTCATGCAAGCAATGATTTATGTACCCCAAGTAATGTGCTAGATTAGCAGCTTCAATAACACAGCGTTCAACCTGCCCATTCAGAAAAGTGTTTGTAGCATTTAAAAGGTACCATTGATTATCATCTGAGTTGAAATACACATTTTTATGGCCAAACTTGAATTGACATCCTGCTCTAATAAAACTTCCTGACAATTGACAGCAATTAGCAGAATTTGCAGCTGTCACAACTGCTATAATACCAAATTCTCTCTTGATCTGTTAACCCCCCTGCTTGTCCGAACGGCTTTCTCATGCGAAGTGTGCAATGCGATTCGCACCGTTTGGTGACTGAGCGTGACTTAAATGTTCCGTCAGCTTTGCTAACGGTAAATGACCATCCCCCCTTCACCACATGAGCGCCCCAGCTCTGGACTCATGCGGTGCTGACCAGGGGGTTCGGGGGGCTCATTGCGTACCCCATCCCGCAGGGCAGTGCCGCAGCGGGTCTCTGCCAGGATCGCATCCCGGAGTTCCTCCTGCTCCCGTATTTCTGGCCTGACGGGGCTCCAGCCTCCGGAGGGGCTGCTGCAGCTCTCCAGACTGGTGTGCAGTAAATCACTTCCCAGGGCATAATCCATGAATATAAGCAGGGTCATTACTTTTCAGATCCCAATTTCTTTTGAAAACCTTCATCTCCAATCCAGGCCAATGCAGTAAATAACCCCAAGCACACTAAACTAAAGATCCAACCTGTTTTCTGGCTAAAACTCCAGATGCATCTTTCAAAGAAATCAATAAGCACACTGCTCGCTAGGATCAGTGGCCAAGAGCTGGAGGAGGACATGTGGGCAGGCATTGCATAGTCACTCGGCTCGTTGCTAAAGGGTTTTTGCTTTTTTGAGGAGAACAAAGCCCCTGCAGAGGCAAGCTGCAAGCTCTCCCGTAGGCTCTGGTGGATATTTCATGCAATATCTGAAGGATATCTAATAAAATGACTGCACTTTGAAACAATGCAAACAAAGTCAGCCGCAAATTGATCAGAAACCTCTGCGCATTCTCTGATCTGTTACTGACACAAACCTTCTTTCTAAAGCAGGAAAGAAGAAATGGAGGTTATTAATTTGCTCCTGACGAAAAGCAGACCCCAACTTCTTAAAGATTGCTTGATTGTGGGAAAAAATAAATACAGCAAAATGTTTCCTAGATGAAAGATTTGGATTATTCTACGCTCGCTAATTGGTTTTCATATCTAGCACACACTTTCATTTTCAGAGTGCTGTCAGAGACATATAATGGGGAGAAAACTTTGCAAACTCTTTTTGGCTTCAGTAGGTCCCTGTTGTTTACCCAAAGGCTCTAATTCAGCCAGTGGATTACTACTTTTATTCCATTCATGTTCACAGAACTCGCTTTCTACAGAGAAATACAATCATGTGCACGGATACATCCATACACATGCATGTAAAGGAAACTAAGAATTGTTATGCTATTTTACATTACGTTATGCTGTACAACATAAGTGGCTGATCCCACATTGCAGTGATTTTTATGACATTCACAGTGGAAGGGTCTGTGCTACACATTACACTGAGGTTTGTGGGAAGCTTACTTGAAATTGGTGTCATGGCAAGCTACCCTACTTCAGGATAAATATAAGAGCATTTAGCTCCTTATGGAGCTGGAACAGGAACCACTGCCCAAATATTACACATGAGGCAGGAAGGCAACTGTGTGAGCAGAGGAGATCTGGCAGGTATTTCTTGTCTGCATGTGAGAGAGCACACAGGTAATGTCACAGTGGGGAAAAAAATGAGGAGAAGGAGGGTTTGGGCAGTATCTTTGCTGGAAAGAGGCTTACCACTACTAGCAGACAGTGTTTTCTGGTGTTTGAAACATGTGGGAGTTAAGGGAGGCGTAAGTTTGCATTGGTTCTTTTTTAATATATATATAAGCAGGATATTTTGGCATCTACAGGAAGAGAGATCCAGTTTCTTTCTCATCCAGACAGCCTGATGCCTGCAGCCTCTGTACTGCCCGTGCTCTCAAGAACAGCTCTGGATGGGACCCTTCAGCCATGAGCCCCCTCCGTCTCACTGCTCCCACTTGGAAACGGGGGGGCAGAGGAAAGGCAGCTTGTGGGGAGGGCTTTGTACATGAAATTGTTACCCAGTCCTTGGGCCCGAGGGAGGCAAGTGCCTTACTTGGCAGGTAATGGTAACGGAAACAAGGAGTCAAGTCCATCTAATGAGAAGAAAAACACCACACAATTTATTAATTTAGGCTTCTGGAAATTAGTTTGCTGAACGTACTTAAGGACTATATACAGGTGTTAAGCCCAGCCATTCCCACACTAAATTACATGCTCTCACTTACATACATAATCACTGTCTATTTAAGGTTTTCCCATATTGCCTGTTATTATGGTATCTAGGCAATGATTCCCATACTAGTAACTTGATACCTATTTTTACAGTACTGCTAAAGTACTAAGTAGTACTGCTGTAGTCTGTCCTAAAATCAATTCCTAATGTTACTGTAGGAGCAAATGTAAAACTTGATGTATTTTCCCCCAAAGGTTAATATCATGTGTTTCTGATTGAGCAAGAAAAAAAAATCGTTTCCTTACAGGATGGATTTTGTTATGTCTCTTGTACAGCCATGGAGGAGGGGAAAACCTTAGAGGATTAGTAACAGGACCAAGTCCCCACATTACTGTGTAAAACCCAGCTAGGAGAGTCATTTCAGAAAGCTGCTCAAGAAACTGAGACAATTTGGTCTTTTCTGTCCATAGTCCAGTGGGCAGGTGTCCACATTGCAGGTGACAGCACAGCCACCGCCAGCGGAGAGCTCAGAACCTGAGATGACAACAGATACCAGATCACCCAGAGGGACAGCCTAACCCTTGGTGACCACTAAAGTGTATGACTGAAGCTTTCCTTACTTTTTTTCCTTCTGCTTGGGCAGAAGAGAGATTTTTCAGTCTATCTGGAGGCAGGTAGATACATCCAGCAGGAACACTCTTCCAGCTTTGCAACCCAAGTGCATCCAAGTTCGTCCAACCTCCAGGATATTTCACTGCGAACAAGCAGGCAACTGTGCTGTGCTCTGGTATCGTTACATGAATCAGCCAGTGCTTCTTTTCAATATGCTCTAAATTGCATGATCAAGCATGGGTCTTAATAGCTAAGTGATGATTCATTTATGATGGCACCAGGACAATCCAAGTGAGTTTTTACCTTTTATCCTAAATGTAATGCGCCCCATCTATTACAATTTCAGCAAGGTCTGAGCAAATTCAATAATCAGACCAGTATTCAGCACTCTTTATGCACAGATCTAAAACCAACTGCTACTAAAAGTTTAACGAGACCGGCCTTTTGCATTACTTTATAACAAGAAACACAAGGCTGCCTCAATTCTGGGGGGTGTTTTCTCTCTACTAGACGTAAAGAGCTTTAGTCTTGGGTTATGGAGCACCGCCTAATTCAGTGTGCTTTAACAGCTGCAAGAGGAGATGAAGAGATTCAGAGGGTCTCCAGTTGTGGCTGGCAAAGCTGCTGCTAGCAGTGTGCTGGAGACCAGCGAGCTGCAGCGCCCTTCTCGTCTCCAGCTGCTCAGCCCCATTAAAACAAAACTCCGATGCATTAAGTACATTCCTGATACTGTTTTTCTGTGTCAGCAAACACAAGCGGGGAGGGAGGTTATGTGATGGGGAGTGGGACACGAGACAATCTTTTAGCGAAGATGATGTCCTTGATAGGAAAAGAGTTAGGGAATGCTTGAGTTATACAAACATTCCTGAAATAACAGGAAAACTTTAGCAGATGTTTCCTCAGTCTAATTTTCCCTCCTTCTCCTCTTTTTGTATGTGGCTTTGCAGATCTCTCTGCTTTCTAAAACTCCTTTTGTATGAAGGGCCCGCATTAAAATGTCAGGTTTTATTTTTCCAGAAGACAACTGCCAGAAATGAAACCCTAAATGCTCGTTCCATAGCCAAGCAATGATCTCTCGGGAACCGCTGGGAATCCCACCCCTATTTCTGATTAGATTTTTGTCAGCAGCGTAGGAGCCAAATTCTCAGTTGCCTGAAGGCTTTCATCTCGATGAGAATCAGACTTGGAGGAGCTCTAAGGTATCAAATCGTATTTACTGTCTCTGTTAGTTATTGGCAAGGCGTCTGGAAATACCTTGGGGTTAGTGTTTTGATTAGAATTTTATCGTAACTTTATAAAACACAGATAGAAATGATCTCGTTTTTGAGCCAAGAACTCAGTAGATTTGAGGAAGGAATAACTTTTAGTAACAGTTTATACAAAGAGCTTTGGAAAGGATCAAAATCTTCTGCTATGCAGAGCAAGGCAATCCCTGACAATTTAGGATTAGGACAAGGCCTTTTGCAGGATATTAGGGCGCTCCTAGCACAATTTGCTTGAGCATCCTCTAATGCTCTTGGTCATAGCTGGAGCTGGGATACTGAGATAGATGGATTGTAGCCCAATTTCTACACTTTCACGGCGAGCAGGATGTTATTTGCTCCTGTTGATCTCAACGGCAGCAGTGGGTCAGCCTGGCCCTAGAAAGTTTCAGTGGGCAGACACAGTGATCGTGAGCTATTCATATACAGAAATATATAGGTGGTGACTGGGGTGGAAGGAGAAGCAAGAAAGAGCCGTAAAATGAGGGGTATTGTAGGGTGGCGGATGATGGCAGAGGGGCTGAAACATGCTGCTCCTCCTTGGGCGGACCTTTGGCCGCGCTCTTCCCC
>NW_009206690.1:5788-15907 GCF_000690835.1 Fulmarus glacialis | reverse complement strand
CCCCCTTTACCTGCTCTACTCACAGCTCATGCTTTTCCAGCAAGAGCCATCTCTGTTTCCTGCTCTCACAGCAGAAAGGGTCCTTAATCTCACACTTTATGAAACGCAACACACACAGAAAAAGCTAATAAATGACAGATGATGAAAACACCCTGCCCAGTTACCAAGAGTGCTGGCCTGTCCCGTGTGCGCAGGGACCCATCTACCAAAGGGGCCTGTTTTCCAAACTGCATTTTCCATGCGCCATCCTTGGGGTTTGAGGATGTTTCATTTTGTTTTTAAGGGAAACAGCAGCGGGAAGGCGGGAAGGGGCTCCTGGACAGCCCGGGCTGCCGGCGGGTGGCTTTGCCCTCTGCTGGATAAAGCCAGACCTGCTGAAATTTTTCTGATTGTGGCTATTCAGGAGCCAGCGGATAGTTTTGCCCAGAAGAACATTGCATTTAGAAAACAGTTCCAGCCAAACAAACATTTTCAAACCGATTAGCTTACTCTGTAAGATAGCTGCAAATTTGTGTTCAAGATCTGAATACGCTGGGAAGGAGGGGGGCTAGTAGCACTGGTGGAAGCTAAAGCACTGGGAGATACAGACACTGCATTGCACAATAAAAAAAAGGGAAGAGAAAAGTGGCAGGTTGTGTCTGGTGTCCTTTATTGCGACCGTCCTTGCTTCTTTGCAACCTAATATACTCACACCAATTTCAAGTGAGCGTATCAAGATGGCAAATCCAAAGTACATTTGAGAGTTATTGATTTAAATAAAGCAAATCAAATACATCTTACTTTGAAACCTATTTGCAGTAACAGGATATGCCATCTGCTTCTTGCAAGGGTAAAGGCCAGAGACTTCAGTTCCAGAGACATACGGAAAACGTGAGGGTTTTTACCCATTTCTCTCGATTGTGAAGTCTCAGAAGCAGAGACCACTGCCTTCAAAATTCCATGGAGAATGAGATGCTGGGAGCTCCTGTGTGACAGCTGTCATGGGCTGGGTACTAGATAAAGTTGGTCCTACTGGGGGTGGGCATGGAGGAGAGGGTGCCGGGGCTGTCCGAAACCACCCGGCGGTTTGGCACAGGGGCAGGAGACCATGTGCAAGGGCAATGACCACTTGTGGTTCTGCTGGTCTTTTGGGGAATCGGTAGAAGACCCAGTGGCTGGGACCAGCGTTGGGGGTTTAAGGAGAAGTTTTGGCTGGGAAAGGAGGAGAGCAGTTCTCCAGAGACAGAAGCTTTCTCCTTTTCCTCAAGCCCAGCATGTGGTTTTGGTTGGGTTCAGAGAGGGGTGTTGGTTCCCCCAGTCACAGTGAGCACCCCGTGTCCTTCCCTCGCATAGAGGCTCGGGTTGGCCAACGTCACTCTCAACCACGGTGCTGCTGGAGGAAAGAGAAATGAATTGACTCATCGCCTGGCAGTTTCCAGCCCATCATAAGACCAGGTTTCTGGCCAAGGAAATATACGTCAAGGACTAATTACAATATATCTGTAGACAATGTTTCTTCCCCTTTCATTTATAGTTTAAAAGCCCTTCCTTAATTTTGGGTGCAATCCAACAAGTTCCTGAAGGGTAAACAAAGTCCTAAGAGGGTAGATGATTTATCTAAAGTCACCCATAGTGGTACTCACAGAGTGAGAGATGAAACAAAGTGGTTCAGACCACCCATTTACCCCCACCGAAAGAAAACTGCAGTAACTGTGTTTTCTTATCATTCATCAACTCAAAAAGATATAAACACAAGCGCATCTAGGGTATCATCTCCTTTTGACTGATTCCAGCCCAGTGTCATTTCAGATAGCTGCAGCGTGAAATCCAGTTATTTCATACTGGCTATGCTGCACTTGGGAAGACAATAACATTAATTTTTATTGTAACAAACAGCCTTAATTAAACTTGCAAAATAAATACATAGTCGTGCAGCCTTTTTCTGTGTTGGAGCTTAGCATTAATCTTTATTATTGTTATTAAGTGTTAGGAGACGAGAACATTTTGATGAATAATAACGGTGCACACCCGATCAATGCATATTTAAAATATATGTTTACAAAAGGCAGTGGCATGAGCGTATGACTTGTGAGCTCTGAGGCTGTTATGGCCAGATAGATTAATGCCAGTAATTCATCATGTGCCGTGGGGATTAGAGAGATGAATAAGAATTACTTTTCATGGCTCTCTGGCAAGCAGGCAGCAGTGATGTGCCTGGTCCACATCCCAACCTCTCTGCTCTCACACTTCATCCTCAGTCACGAGGTGAAGTTCAAAGATAAACTAAGCCCGAAACTTTGCTGTCTGCTTTTGGTCACTTACAATAACTGTTTCACAGGGAATAAAAACAGGAATGAATTCTTAGAAAGTTTCAGCTTTCTTTCCTTTTTCAGTGATTTACAATTGGAAAAATGGTAGTTTATACCCATTTAGTTCAAGTTACTAGTTCAAGTTACTTAGCAACAGCCCTGACCTGAAGTCAAAGATTTGAACTTTCCTTAAAATGGAAGTTCAGACAGCCCACGGTCGGGGTCTTGCACAGGACTCAGAAGATCCCCCAGGTTCATAGATCTGGGGGCCGTGAGGTACCACCACTGTCATCCAGCTCAAGCTTTCACATAACAAAGACCCCTGAAACGTACCCAGCACTTCCCAGCTTTAATCCAGGAATTTGTGGATGATGCAAAGCATGTCTAAGAGAAAGAAATCCAACCTTAACTCAGAGACTACAATAAGCACAGATTTTACCACATCCCTTCATAAGCTGTTCCACAGCTTAATTAACTGTTAATTTACCACCTCCGTTGAAAATTGTTTGGATGATTGGCTAACTTTGTAGTAAAAAATGAGTCTATTTTAGGCTAAGCTCAGTTGAACAATTTTGCTGTCCTTGAGATCTGATTTCAGACCCCAGCTCTGCCACAGACCTCTTCTGTCACCCTGGCAAGTGACTCCCTTCCTCCGTACCTCCATTCCCATCTGCCCTGACAACGCATCCTTTGTCCACCTTGTCTAGTTCAATTACAGCCCTCTTTCAGCTAGGGATTTTCCTGCAGATACGCAGCACTAGCATGCTAGCAATTTACTATCAACTATGGCTTCTAGTTGCTACACAAATATTTAGTAACAATTAAAATGCTGGACTTGATGCTGAACTTAATCTCCTCAAGAGACTGGATCAAATCCACGCAGCTGCGAGATAATTCAAATCTGATATGTTAGTTCAGACTCACTTCTTTATCTTTTACAAATAAAAATAATATATCAATTACAACACATTTGCATTCAAAATTGTTCTCATTTCAGTTAACTAATTCAAGAGTCAACCCTCTGAGTTTTATTACACACCATCTGAAAGGGCTGGGAGATGGCTGTATGCCCCATTAGCTCTACAACAATATTCACCGGCACTTCCCCAGCAGGTAATGGCAGGAGCAGGAGTCGTATGGGGACTTAAACTGTGCACACCCAGCACTTCTAAATTTCCATGCTGCCCATGGCTTACACCAAAT
This sequence comes from Fulmarus glacialis, assembly GCF_000690835.1. NCBI lineage: Eukaryota > Metazoa > Chordata > Aves > Procellariiformes > Procellariidae > Fulmarus > Fulmarus glacialis. The sequence goes on along the minus strand of NW_009206690.1, from coordinate 12,416 downwards.
TTACACAACCATGGCATGGGAAAGTAAATATCTCCTCTGCAGCCTCTCAGTGCATTTTATGTATATGTACTTGCCAGCACCCAGGACCCCGACGAGGGCTTCACCTGCCCCAGCACTGCCGGTGGCAGGCTGCAGCTGGGCTCTCACACAACTCCAATTTCAAAGCACTGGCAGGAAGCGCCTGTGGTGAGTGGTGGCACGGAGAGTAGGTGTCCTGCAGGCCTTTCCAAACTAGACACCCATTGCACAGCTGCTCCAGTGTATGTGGAGAATTCCCCTTCATCATGCAGGGGTTGCTTTGAGTTCAGTGCACGTAGGACTCAGCTGGAGATGAGGAGCAAGACCCAGGAGTACAGGCTGCAGAGATGTCCTCATGCCACCCTTCGGAACCCCCATGCACAACTGCAAAACACTGGCTGATGAGAGCATCTCTTTTTTTAGGTGCTCTGCCCTTCCTGCTCAGCAGTGAACTTTCTCCACACGTGTAGCTCTATTTAAGATACAAATAGGACGTTATCCTCTCTCTCCTCTTCCCTCTATCACATCCGATTTGGCTTTGCAGTATCATCATTCAAACACGTGCAGTTGGGTCAGGCTATGAGTGTACTTATGCACATCAACCCAAAAAAAACCCCTGCAGCTGCAGCATGTGGTAGTCATACCATTGCCTGCCCTTTTGAAAAGCGATTAAATCTCCTCATACAAGGGATAGCCTGACCTGGCCAACAAGGGTCCTAAAAAAATGGCTAAATGTACTCCTATTGAGGAATGCGTCTCTCAGTGAGAAGCCCCACTGCCTGAAAACAGTGATTCATAGTGAAGTTAAAATCACTGTGCATTTTATCCTCCCTCGTACCAGTTAATATGAAGCAGTTACACTGATGAATCTCAGGAAGAATCTCCTAGCCGTGATATAAATCAGCATAGCTCCACTGAAGTGAGGGAACTGTGCATATTTATATCAGCTGTGGAGCTAGCCCTATATATTTTCCAGAGAAATAGCAGGACTTAAGACAGTGAAGCGGGCTCTAAATGACTGAACCAGAACCAAACCCCAAAATGTAGGGGACACAGAAAGCATGAACCAAAAAAATGAAGGTGGTTCTGATACCTGATCACACCTTTCGATATGGACCAGTCATTTCCACTAATTTATAACAATGACACTCTACACTCACTCATATATACGGGAATTTTGCCACAGACATCACTGTGGTCAACCCAGTATGATTGAGTCTCAGTAGGAAATAACAAATCCAACTAAATCACATCTACAATTTTCTTATGGGATCTATGTACGTATTTTACCCACCACAGGCATCCTCCCCCAGAAATACACAGTTTACATGCCTTTGGTATTTTTCATGGTTCATTACTCAAGGTAATTTATGACAAGTTTATGCTGCTACAGTACATCATTCTGTGATTTTCTGCAATAAAACCATTGCACTGACTAGTCTTGGTTCTTTATTACATTTGAGGTCACTTGAAAGGGTAATTTCATATACTGAACATTAAATCCTGCAATAATTCAATACTTTCAAGATATTTGAAAGCATTACTCTCTTCTTCTGCAGGATCATGTGGCTAGCACTGAGCATAGCCATGGCCAGGTATGGCACGCAGTCTTGGCTGGAAGAAACTAGTATCATGGTTGCAAAACACACCTTGGTGGCCATCTCTGAAATGCCAAACATGGTTGAAGTAGCTTGTATGGATATGTTGAACAGACATACATGCACAAGGCCACCACAGTGGACAGACTCACATTTATAGAAGGGATGGATGGACCAGACCATGGTCCAATCTCGATGGAATTTGCTTCAGTGGGAGCTAACCAGGCTTTTAAGCATTTTCTCCATCACTGTTTGCACAGCCAAACCATTGGGATCCCTTGAGATTCTCTAAACTTGATGAATTTGCCGCTAAAATGCTCAAGGAAATGTAGCTGTACAGGAACTGGTTAAGTAATAACACTAGAATAGCTTTAATATTGCACCATATCCTACAGCTTTACCTCAGACCCCCAAGGAATCCAGGTTTTGCCCACACTAGTGAAGAGCAATGCTTTGCATTCAGGGTGGTCAGCGTGGAGTAACAACCATTGTGGTGAAGGAAGTGATCCTGAAGATCAGCACACCAGTATTTTTTCTCTGCAGAAGCCACAAGCAAGTTCTCCCATCCCTGCCAAGAGATCAGAGCCTTCAATGCCATTTTTAAATTGTGTCACCATAAACCTTTAAAAACATTGTTTAAATCATCACCCGCCTTGGGAGGACTTGAGAAAGAAGAGAATGGGAAAAAAAAAATCAATAACCTCTGAGAGGTCTGAGCTACAGAAAAGACAAGCAGGAAAAGGGGATATCCTGAACAACCCAGCACCAAGGGCAGTGATGCTGACTGCCAGAACCGCTGTTGAGTGATGTCCCATCGAAGCAAGGGCCATGCAAGCCACCACCACCAAACACACCACTAATGTAACACCTACCTCGGGCACCAGGGCTGCTCGGGAAATGAGACAGCTGTATTACTGCTGCCGAGGACTGCCATGCTCTGGGTGCTAAAAATACTCATCGTGGGCAGGTGACAGATCGAGGCACAGAGTTGACCATCGATGGATATGGAGGTTGAAATGCTGCCTGGAGAGAAAGCGGCTTCTGCCACAACTGAAAGAGCGAGCAAGGCAGGGACAGGCAGGGGCTGCCTGATCCAGGGCTGCTGATGAGGTGCAGGAAAAAATGAACTACCCAGCTGAAATATGCAGGCTGCCATATAATATCTCTCTCTCCTTCTAAGGCAAAATATAACTCGTATGACTTGCTACCAGTCAGCCATCTTCAAAGGGGTCTCTGTAAATGAGACCCTGCATTAACAGCCCAGCTCCTCATTGCCTTCGTACAGCCATTGCTCTTTGGGGACTTTCTAGGATGCAGGGCTCTTCCTAGCTCTTCAGCTGTCACCTCTCCCACCTGGACCTCTCCTATTCTCTTCCACATGACATAGGTGGTACATGGAAACACACCTCGAGGACAAGGTGGTTCAGTGCTACTACTGACGGAATAATCTTTGCTTGCATGTGCATTTGTGCAGTGCTGCCACAGCTGAGAAGGGACTAGAAAGAAGGAAAAACTCTTCCATCCTTCTACTTTTCAGGTGTATTGCTTCATTGGGCCTCTCTGGATAGGAAAACTTAATTTTTGCCGCCACTGTCTTACAGAAATGCAGTGAAAACTGGCATCAACCTTGTTTAAAGGGAAGTGAGTCTAGTCCTAATATTACACTAAATGCCTTCCTTACTGACAGCCTTTATTTTGGGGGTGACCTTAATGGCAGCGAGGCATGGAGCAGCAGTGAGGAAATCACTGTCAGATCCTGTTTCATTAGAAGAGTGAAAAAGCTGTAGCTGTCCCCCCTTTTTTCTGGCTGAGTAAAAATTCTTCTTTAGCAGGCATTGCAAGGACAGGTGACCTTCACAGGACCTCCTAAAATCAGTGGGGCCATGCCTGGCCTGGGGTGAATGGTGGAGGCAGTGCTACAGGCTGGCATGCAGCTGGAAAGAGGAGAAGGCTCCAGTAGAGATTCCCTCTTCTTGACTGTGCACATCCTAAACGAGAGCCAGTGAGAGATTTCTGCCTACCTCTACCTGTCGGCATGATTTTTCATCACCCTGTGCTGAGAAGCCTAGGCTATCTTATTTCAGAGTTCAGCCACATCCAGTTCAGAGAGGAAAATGATAATGAGCAGAAAGCTGGAACATCTCCAGTGACTTGAAGAAGATGCTGTAATACACAGAAATGTGCTGATTGCAAGGGTTGATGTCTGGGACATGCTGAGGCTGGAAGCTGTGTGCCTCTGCCTTATTAAGGAGATATTTCTTCCTAATTATACCCTAGAAGCAGTCTCTCCTCATGCCCTCCTCTACTTCTTCTGCCCTCTAGGATTTTCCACTACCTGCATTTCTCCATCACTTCTCTTCTTTCTCTACAGCTAATTCTTTTGTTTTCATATTAACACAGGTATTTCACTGTTGCCTCTCTCCAGCCTTTCTTTAGCACAGAAGGGGAGGAGAGAGGGTACGGGTTGTTTCAAGGAATATTTTGGTAGCTCACCTTTGCCATCTCACTCCCTGGCTACTTAACTGTAGGGCTGTTCACAAGGGGTAGGGGTAATTGTGGGAGTACTCGGACAGCAAATAGGTTGGAATAAACAGATGACTCGGATGCTCTGGGGAAATAACAGGCATGACTTCTGGTCTTTGGTTTTGCCAGCCCAGTGCTTTGCTATTTCATCCCTGCACCTGCGCTAACTCTAAGCCTGTGGCTGAAGAAACTATGAGTGCTTGCACAGGAGAACTTGGATGCGAGATTTCATGGGGGATCTTCACTTCTCACCTACAGCTCCTCACTTAAGGGGGAAAAAATAGCCTTGAACATGGACTTTTGATTCATGAAAAAAAGAACCCAAACACTCTGCTTGTTTCAGCAGAGTTGTTAGTCATCAAAATAATTTATGCTCAGTCTCCAGTGATTCTCTGCTTTTGCTGTAAAAGCCTGCATTGCTGTTTCCTTCTGAATTTCAATCAGGTGTCATTACTGTGCATTGCCCACCTTTTGCTCAGGATAGATGCTTCTCATAACATACTGGAATTGCTCAATGCAGTGAACTTATTCTCTTTAAGAACCTGAATCACACTAAGTGGCTTTACTTACCATCTGCTTTTTTGATTTGCTTACTTTGCTGCTCCTTCTGTCTGCAAGAGCCATTTGTTTCCTTGCCTATAAATTAGTGGTCCAGGAGAAACTGCAGTGTTGTCAACAGATTACTGAAATACAGTTCTGAGAATGGACCTACAAAAGAGGTTGGAAGCAAAACTTAGCACAGAGCCAAACTATCTGTAATTGGATTTTGAGACCAAAACATTATAATGAACAGAGCAAAAGAAATAAACAGGATCATTTATTTTATTTGATTATTAGCAAAACTCCTTAGTTACATGTGATAATTACTGGCAAAGATTTACATACAGAAAGTGTGCCTGAAAATTTTTAAGCCCATTTCTTTGTAACAGATCCACTACCAGCATACCAATTACATGACATAAAATGCATTGAGCTCCGAGAAATCCCACAAGGCTTTCAACAGCATAACCTGCTCGCCTTTCCCTGCTCTGTGCTTGGGATTGCCTGCCGGGTGTACTGATTTAAGCAATGAATACACATTCTCAGCAATCTGTCATGTATGTTTACAAAATTATCTCTAGAGAAGCTTATAGGTTAGCCTGGAAATGAGAAGTGACACAAGATCAAGATCTTCAGTCCTCACTCTGGTAACATACTAATGGATCATAATGGGTGATTTTGTGCAAGCAAGGTATGCGGGTACATCTCCATTAAGAACCTTTCTTATCATCCTGTGTTTTAAACAAGCAAAGTTTAGAAATTTGCTAGAGTTTACGTCCATTAAAAGAAAGAATTAAGTTCCAACTTGTTTCTCTGAGACTGTACCATCCTAGGGGTTGATTCAAAGGCCACTGATAGAAGGAAATTTATTGAGTTCAGAATTGGACTCCAGTGAGTGAAGAGCCAAAATGCAATAAGGTAGATGCAGGGAGAGAAGGAAACAGCCATGCCCATGAGTATATAGAGATTCACCTTTGAAGGAAAGATCTGCAAATGAGAAAGGTGTCTGGTGGCTCATTTGGTGGGCTGGGTTTTGATATTAAGGGGGCTAGAAATAGGAAAATACACATACTTTGCACTGCCCCCGCCTGTTTCTAGGCTGGCCTTCCTATCTTGTGTAAAAAAAAACATTAAGACTTCGGCTGTGCAGCCTTTGCCAAAAATTCCCTTCCTCATTTGAGCACCCCTGGTTCTCCTGCAGTGCAGGGAAATGGAGCAGCAAGAGGAAGATGGACATGACAGATGTCCAAACTTGAGCCCATCGACTCAGCTTTTGCACGAAGTAACTGGGTTAGAAAGCCCGTTGCCCAGTTTGCAGCTCTGGATATCACTCCAGCTCCTGAGGCAGTTTCCAGTGACCCAGAAAAGGAATGTGTTAAGGACACCAGCGCATCTCCTTTCCTCCAGATAGGCATGGTGGGAGCCGACCTCACCCAGCAGTACTTCAAATGCCACTGGGGCAAGGCTAGGGATGGTGTTGGGTAGAGACAGGGTGGGCAATGCTGCAGTTTAAGGGTAGCTGGGAAGTACCTGTTCCTGGAGGGGCAGATGGCAATACAAGCCATAAATCGCCCAGTATTTACAATTCAACAGATGATAGCAAAGGAGATAGCCAGACAAGCAAATCAAAGGAAAGTCTTGTTCAATTTTCCTAGTGTTTCCTCACGGAATTCAATGGACTTGCACCAGCTGAGGAGGCAGCACAAGGCAGAAAGCAGCAGGGGAGCAGGATCAGCAGCCACTGTCCCCAGAGCTGGAGGTCTTTTGATCTCCAGGGCTAAAAATCCTGACCCAGTCACAGAAGAACATCTGGGCTGAATTTGGATCTGATGCTGTAGTTTAGGGCTGCCCACACATGAATTTCTCAGCCACGCTTATCTCTAGCTCAGACATTGTATATTGCAATGCAATGGCATTACTCATTGTCTGTTACAAAGGTTGTTTTTTCC
>NW_009206690.1:0-5764 GCF_000690835.1 Fulmarus glacialis | reverse complement strand
GCAACATTATTCCCTCATTACTGTTTATAAAAGCAGCAGGAGAGAGACGTGGATACTGCAGTGTGACTGACTGAATGGGCAGAAAGACTTTCAGAGGGAAGTGAGTCTTTTACTGTTTAGGGTGTTAGAGTCCATATCTTAACTCTTCCTGGACCTCAGGAGGGGGACCTAAGATCTCCTGGATCACATATCTTTTGATATGAGCCCTAAGGCTTAAAAAAAACTCTTCAAAAATTTACAGTCTCCCTATTTATTAGAATCAACATTTTATGTATTTAGAGGAATGATTTAGGAGAAGTGACCTGTGAGACCAGAAAGATGAGAAGAACTGGGTACCATCAGGAAGCTAATGTGACAGGCTGGTAACAGCTGAATGACATTTTATAGCTCCGAGAGTCTTTGCTGCAGACTTCACAGGGAGAGGGTGTGCTGACAATAGTTGACGTGTCCTGCTCTGCCTGAGCCTTATCCCAGCCCCTGCTGACATGCTGAACATGTCTGACCTTTCTGGAAGAGGCATGAAGGCAGATGGACATGACCTTTGCTGAGGACCCTGTAATGTAGCTTTTGTCTACTTCATCCACATGCCTTAAACATACCGGGTTGGTGTAGCACCTAACTAGAGCTGCTGGCTGAAATGTTTCTTGTGTTGCAAAGATGCTGCACTTCCATGCCGTACTTCCTTGTCTTATGATACCCTGGAAGAGATGGAAGTGAGGAAACACAGATAACCTTGCTAAACACGGCACAGAAGGTCCCTGGTGGAAAGGAAGGACACAATCCGTAGTCATAGATCCTTCAAACCCTGCCATGAGGCATTTTACAACCATGCTAGATCCTCCAGCCCCATTGAGTCACAGGCATACCTGCTTAGACCTATTAGCCTGGATCTATTTTCGGCATTTACAGCCCAGTTGCACCTCGGGTGCAGCCTGGATTTGTGCCCCATTGTGCTGGACATGGTACAAGAACCACAGAGCCAAGATTCCAAACGATAGACCCAAACGGCAGGGCTACAGGTGAACACAGCATGGTACGGATTGCTTGGATTTTACCTCCCAGCCAAACTTTGCTTCATTTTGAGTCGTTTCATTCCCTCATGCTGCTATCTTTGTTCGTTGGAGAGGCACATCTTGTGCCATTTCTCCCGTTCCATTTTAGTCCTAATATTGCCAGTGCAATGGATTAATGGCATGCTATTTTCTAGTCTAGCAATCTTTGTCACAAAAGTGAGTGAAAGCATACAGTGAAAATGAAGATCTATCAGCACTGCCGTCTGACTGATGGCTCACTCTGATAGCTAATGCTAAGATGAGAAGAGAAGATGGAAAAAAAAAAAAAATTCTTTCTTATTTTAATACCAAGAACAGTACACAGCACCTGTATCCATTTTTTTGACAAAGATTGTAATGAAAATGGCAGCATGCTGGAATGTCATCGTACCTCCGTGATGGGCTGTAATTTCACACCCCTCCATGGGCACTGCAGATAGTCAGCACTCTGCCTGCAGCTACTCGGGTTAAAAATGCCTGTCACTCACTCCGTGTATTGCATCTTGGCATCTCCTAGATGGTATTTCAAGCCCCTCATGCCACACAAGCTATCACGCATCCTATTTTCTACTAGTTAATTGGGCAGGGACAAAAAGTGCAGTGTGCTTTGTTTTCTCAGAGTCAGTAACTAGCCACATTTGATGCATATATTTTTTATACCCAACACCAGCTAGAAAACAATGTATTGAAATGAAATTCATTGCACACATCTTCATCCTTCACACCACAGGCATGTTCTTCACTGACCTTTTCCTCTGTTCCACCTTTTAGGCACACCAGTGAACCTGAACCTTCACAGGAGCAAAAAGAAGAGTGTACTTGTTTTCTGTATCCCCTGGCAAATCTCTTACTATTTCCTTTCTTCAACCCAAGGCACAGCTGGATATACACGGTTAAAATGTTGTTATCCTAGGAATGACCTAGGAAAACTTGGTTTAGACTTTAGCTTTGCTGGTTCAAATTTTTGTGAATCCTGAAGACGTTGCTTGTGCCCAGATCCATCCTGGGAGCAGGAACAGCCTTCATCTGAAAGAGGGGCTGTATGACTAATGTGATACAGGAACAAACAAGGCTGCACGATGCTGGGGTGAAGGATAAATTGTTCATCTGCTCCCTTCCCTCCAGTAAACCAGCTTTGCTCATCAGTGGGAGTCCTTCCCTTGATGGGTTTCAGGCCAAGCCTCAGGAGCTGAGCACTTTTCCTTTCCACCAGGATGTGGAAGAGGACCATATTCCCTTTCTTTCCAGGGGAATGTCACGGCTAGTCCTTGGGGATGGGCCTTGCCAAGGGGTTGGATACAGGCAGGAGGGGAAGAGAAGGTGAGTAGTCCAGGGATTGCCCTCCTGACTTCTGAATTCAGCAGTTGCAGCAAGGGACGAGGCTGGCCCAGGACACCTTCTCCTCCAGCTTTAGCAAAGGCAGTATGAGCCCATCAAGAGTCTGCCACTGATGGGCAGTGGCAGGGATGCAAGACTCAATCTTTCCAAAAGAAATTTTTTTTTCCAATAGAACGGGGCATTTGGCAGCAATTCAGGTTCCTTTGTAAGGGATCTGTCCTAACCTTTCCAAAGCCCTGGGTTTACTAATCCTGACTTGATTGTTTCCTGCTTTGAGCAATTTACACAGTTATTAGGCCCAGCTCTCCTTCTCTTCTCTAAAACATGCGGAGGACTGAGCTGAATGAGAGGGGAAATTTGATTGCTTAATATTTTGTCTGCCTGTTACTATTGGTAGGGAACAGCTACACAGCCTGGCAACAGTCTGCAGAGAGCCTGAAATGCTCCAAAATTAAAAAGACCCAGATTCACACTTCTCCTGACTCCTCATTCTCACAGGCCAAAAAGAAAAAAGGGAAAGAAAGAAAGACAGAAAGAAAAAAGAAGATAATTTGTTTGCAGAATATTTCTGTATATGTATATTTTGCAGAAGGTTAATTAGAAAGGGTGTTTCTATGCCAACAAGGGCTGAGAACAGACGGCTGAACTTTGAGAAGCATCCACCCCCGAGCAGACATTTTGGATGCATGGATGATGTGGCCCAGTGGCTAGCACATGGAGCAGGTCAGCAGGAGATGGGACTTCTGGAGCAGAAGTTTCCCTGCCTGCGAGGCTGGAGGAATTATTTGACTTGTCCCCTGCCCCAATTCAGCCTGGTAGATCCAGCGAGAAGGTGGTCTGACTGCTTCTCTGGTGGGCTCCAGTCCTGGTTTTTGGCCCTTCCCCTTACAGGCCGTGGCAGAAGTTGGCAGCACTGGGCTGAACTGGGCAGCTGCAGAGGGCAAGGCAGGTCCTTCCCACCCTACGCAGACCTGGTACCTCCTTGAGAGGGGTGAGCAGGAGAAGCTGCAGAGCAGCTCAACAGCCAAGTCAGGAGCTGCTGGAATGGCTGCTCCCCCTCTCCAGCAAGGAGAAGGAGGATGGAAGGGGTCGTTCAGCCATGTAGCTCTCAGGGACTGGTGTGATGTTTGCCTTGGACAGTGGCGACCTGGTTTTGCCTGCAGGCTTTAGAAGCAAATGCCACATAAAGATACCAAGTCATTAACACTTCATTAACCTGTGAGGTATTCATATCATAGTTATCTGTTCCAACCCTCTGGTCTCAAACACATTTAAAGTCTGGAGATGAGCACAAACAGCGTTTTAAAGGGAAATCTTTTTAATAAGGGCATATCAAATCTCCAGATTAAATTAAAAAAAAAATAGTACGAAAACTTGGCTTAAAACTACTCAAAGAAGGCAGAGTATGTTGTGGTTCTTAGTGACTCATTTTTCACGCAAGGATGATAATTTAAGATGGCTTTCAGGACTTCTTGGGAGGAAGATCCTGCTCCACACATTTTTGCATTCTGAGACATTTGAAGTGCAGATGGGGAAGGAGGCGGCTTAGGCATGCCTCTGGACGAGAAGCTACAAATAGGCTCTAAATGGAAGCGTAAATAATTTCTCCTGGGTTTCTGGGGTGAGTTACACAATTGTAGTGGTAGATGGGTCTCTAGGACATTCAGATCATTCTCTCCTGGCTGAGTTCAGCACCTTCGCACAGGTCTTCTAAGCAAAAAAAAGAAGTCCCCCATAAGACCAGCTGAGGTCTTGCAGCTGGACTGACCAACATCCCTCGGATCAACGCACATCTCCAAACTGTAAGGGGTATATTAGTGGGAAAAAGATTACCTTCTTCATTGCGAATTCAGGTGGTGAAAATAGCTTTGAAACATGCATCAAATGTGTCCTATTATAACGCCAGAAAGAAAATCAGACCTTTAGAGTAGCTGAGTGACACATACCCCAGCTAACTACAACCTCACTGCAGCACCACGTCTTGCCGATTTGCAGCTGAATTCACTTGAATCATCAGATGAACAGATTTTCATCCAGTTTGTTCATCCAGGCTTTCCCACATGACCACACTGTGCCTCCAGAGCCCACTGGGAATGAGGGACTATAGCGAGCGCACACATGCCAGCCAGGCACCCTATGTACGAGCTGCCACAGATCTGTGTGCAAGAGACACTTAGCAAGAGAGCAACATGAGCCCATACAATGCAGAAGCAACAAGCTGTCTTGGTGATAACATCTCGGACACCTTCATCTCATTGAAAACCCTAGGAATATTTCCCCTGAAGAGAGTGGGTAGGACCAGCCCATCAAAAACCTGCAGCCATCCCCTACCTTCTATCCATAACCTCAGGCTCCTTTTGGATTTCGACCACACCATGCCTTCACTCAAAGCCATTTCTGTCTTAGCTCATGTTTGCAGGGATTACATCAATTTTTTATTTTCTCCAAGTTAACATCAAAAGAACCAATGTCACTTCAATAAGCTATTTCTTTAAACCAGCCTTGGAAATAATTACCAAGAGACAGAAGAACTACAAATCTGTACCCTGTTTAATGGCTGAGCCACTTTCCATATGGGGCAATGCAGCACTTTGCTGCGTGCCACAGTCAGTAATGAAAGCCACTGAACAACTCTGTTCCTTCCTTTGATCTGCGGCATTTGCTGAGGTACCTGCCCAGGAGCAGGGTCAGAGCACTTCACAGCTTTAACACTTGCCAGTGGAGAGTTAATCAGTGTCCTTAGTGTTCACCACAAAAATATCTTTCTAACGCTTGTGTTGTGTGCCCATGTATCTGTTCTTAATCAACGCATAGGTCCTGTCCGCACTGAAAAGTTTTGCCAAGGTAAGTCTAAAATGATGGTGGTGCGATGCTTAGTTGCTGGCTGGGGTTAAACCATGACATTCCTTTTATTCCATTCCATGTTTGTCAAGCTCAGGTCTCACATTATCCAATACATCCTCATTAACCACCAGCCCCTTCCATGCTTAGGTCTCACATTTTCCAATACATTCCAATTAATTACCACCACTTTTCTTGTCTTTTGATATATACACACAGATGTCATTCCCTTAGTCTATGGGCCATCCCTCTAAAATGTCCATTGTGTTCATTTATTCCATGACTTTGGGCTCCATCTGTTATGGTGGTCACTCAGGTCAGGAGAGGTGGTGTGTTGCGTGGTGTTACTGGGCACCAAAGCCAGCTCAGGTCGGGTCACTGCTGCACTTGCACTGCTTCTTGTAAGGCTTCTCATTGGTTCAGGTGGTTCCTGCTATAGTAATTCTTATAACATGCAACTCAAATCATGGGTTACAGCACTACAATCTCCACCCCTGGCCCCTTTGGATCAGACTGTAGGGTTTAACATTGCA
>NW_009206689.1:41591-58960 GCF_000690835.1 Fulmarus glacialis | reverse complement strand
CTATGATTCTATGATTCTATAATATCTGAAACACTCTGGTTTCATTCCTGAACTCGTTCTTGAACCAAGTCTGGACAGATAAATGCAAATTAAAACTGGAGAGAATTTAACTAACTCTTTGCTTTTTAATTTTATTTTTTTAATTGATAAAATGTTGTTTGTCCAAAACGTAAATTTAACATTGTTGTATTTAGAGGAGGCAGGGAACTAACAATAGACTACACTCAAAAACCCCAATAAACAAACAATCTAGTAAATGATTCTGACATACTAATCAACAAATACAGATTTGAGATGCTTTCTTTATATTCTCCCAGGGAAACTCAGCTTTCATTTCATTTATAGAATGGTGGAAAATCCTGTCTTCCCGGAAAGTTTTTGTTACCATAGTTAAGACTTTTGTTGCTACCTTTTCACAATACACCTGAAAACATCCTGTCTGCCAAAGTCATTGATTTAACAGAACAAGTATAATGGCTACAAATACCATACCTACCCAAGGAATTATCCTGTAAGTCAACAGTTTGACTGATGAGTGCAGTCTCTATCCTTGACCAAAGGAAAATCAAGGCTTAGATCTGAGGTGGTTCTGCTGGTCTCCAGGGCAGAGTGTGCATGTAAACCTAATGTGTGAAATTACAAGTGTTACTAGAGAGTACATGCTTAACACTAACAATGAACTCGTATATTTAAGACAGGCAGAGATGTTCCTTTAGCAATGTATACATAAAAGTTTTATAAATATAGCCAAAGGCAAATCAGAAAGGAGACAATTCAATAATGAAGGGAGGTACAAGAAAATTCTAGTCTTGTTTCTAACACTTGCTTGTAACTTAATTTAAGAAGTGATATATTTAACCAAACAAACATATATATATATATATACACACCTAAAGGTGTTAGTCCTCTTACAGGGAAATCAAGGACAAAATTGCAGACACCAGCTCTGAGACTAGCAACAGTGATTACTGTCAAACCTTTCTGGGTGAGGGAAAGTAACAGTTTTAGATTTAGATTCAAGTAGAAAAATGGATTGACTAAAAAGCTGTAGTTTCTGAAAAGAAAATGGATGTATTGTATGAACGCTGTGAAGTCAGAGAATAAACATTTCCTTTTTTACATTATTTTGATCTAATTCTAATTAATCTAATATTCCCAGAGAATGTTAATATCCAGATTTTATAGAAGGAGGAGAGATATTACTGAACTAATGGAGCTTCTTTTTGGAAATTCACAGAAAACTATAAATTCATGCACACACGCACAAAAGCGAGAAAAGTATTTCTCTTTATAGAGATGAGAAAGAATGCTCCTGCTTATTACATTTTATAGGTCTTCATTCTACTCAAGTTCAAATAATCGAAAAGTATTAAAAATAAAATCTGACCACTGAATTATCAGGAGTGTTTGATTGCAAAAAAAAAAGAAATGCTTTCTAGGCAATCTGTGTTTTTGTTGTTTTTTCTTTTCTATTACAATTTTTAATAAGGTTGTAGGATTAGTGACTGGGGTATATTCAGAGTATATGTATAACATTGGGACTTCAGTAAATTACTTCATATTGTCTCAGCAACAAATTTGAAAAAAAAGTAACTAATCAAAATTGGTTTGGACTGTAACACATGAGCTCCAAACTGACTACAAGACAAAGCCTACTGATGAACGGGTGCATACTGAATTGCAGGGAGAATGTTAGTAGTTATTTTTGCGAGGGCTGTCCTTACTCATGCCAGAGCTGGTTGTGGTTCATTGTTTCTTCAATTTTTTAAGATAACAATGATTAAACGAACATAATCCTGGTCCTTTTTGTTGAAAATCATCTAAATCATTGGACTGGGTTTGGCAGTCTCGACAGAGTATAGGAAGGAAAACGAAACTGCTTCCTCAGCTCAGAGTCAGTCCCTCCAGGTTAGGGCTACAGATGAGGCGTGCTGACCGGGCAACGATGGGGTCTGCAGTTTTATTGCTGTTCATAGCAGCCTGACTCGAAGACATCAAACTGGCTTGCTTGCAGTAGTTTTGTACCATGGACATTTGTTTATAGTTGTTTCCTCTCTCTTTCATGAGGTTACGTCGGGAGGGGGAGGATTAAAAACCCTGAGTTTAGCTATCTACCTGTAAGTGTCTACACTCCCTTGGTAAAAGATGGAGATCTAGGCAAGACAGTCAAGAGAACAGCTCAGTTTACCCTGAAGTAAATGCTGGTGGTTTTTTTCACTAGTGATGTACTGAGTGGGTCTTCGTTGTAACTGGAGTTTAGACACCGCACACATCGTCATCTGTGTTTATATATCATCCTCTTCGAACTGAATCCCGAACCTTTTTTCTTAAATGTTTTTGTGAAACAAAAAAAAAGAAAAGCTTGGCAGAAATATTTTAGTCTGACAAATGTGCACTAGTCCTAGACTGGGACTTGGCTGTACTTTCCTGGAGCATAGCCTGGAGAGCCATATTCATAGCCTATGTGATTAAAGTACAGGCCTTAATATGGATAGCATTACAGACAATATTTCAGAGCTTTGGGACTCCCTGCTCTGAAGCTGAGAGCCTCTCTTCTCTATCCTTAACTTGTCTGTCATAGAAGTTGAGATACCATGTATCCAAATGCATCACTGAAACTTGTGAGTCACAAATAAACATAGAGTCATCTGTAGTTCACTAATAGCTACAGACATCCTATTCCCAAAACCAGGGCCAAAAGAGGACTAGGATTTGGAGAAAAATTGCAAGTTCAGAATAATCCCATCATTATAAATGACATATGTGATTTACAGGATTAGATTGTTTTCTACTCTTTGCCAGCAAGAATGGCAAAATCACATGCAGCAGAGCTCTTTTGCATAAATAACACTGATCGGTCACCAAAACTAAGCACTGACTGCTCACGAGTGTAGGTGAACTATGAAATTATCTCACCACATATTGAACCAGGTGCAAAATAAACACCTATTTTATTGCTCTCCTTGTCTCCTCTTCAATTTACTCCAAGATAAGAATTCTTGAAAAATATTTGTCAAATCTTTTGAAACTAATCCTTGTTCTTTCTGGCAATAAATGACAAACTTTGCCATTTCAAATTAGGAGAAATCAGATTAAAAAGTAGATTTCTTCACTGAATCCTGAAGAAACTAGTACAAGAGGCCAAAAGCCTTTCAGCTCCGGTCCCATCTCAGGCTTCCAGTTCCCCACAAGTAAGTAGTAAGCATCAAGTTTGAACAAGGCATTAAATCAACAGAGTCCAGCCTCAGGCACAGAACAGAGATTACATTAGTGGTATTAAACTGTGACCTACTTGCAAGATCCTGGCCACGGTAAGAACTTGCTCAAAGTATTGCTGTCTGTGCTGCTTTTAACACAGTGAATTACAAAATATTTCTGACTTGCCTTTGCAACACAGGAGAAATAGGGGGGTTTATTCTGTGCGGCTGAACACAAATATTGCTGGTGGATACCTGCTATTCCCCTTTCAGGGTATTCTGGGTGACACCTTAAAAAGGAATTGTGTTATTTCAGCAATAGTATTTGATCTAAGGACAAACATTTTCTCTTCTTAGAGTCCCATTACACCGTTACAATCATACTACTACAGCACCATACTACTTCATGGTCATTAGGCATTTGCATACTATTCTGTTTCTCTTCAATATCTCTATGAGGTACCTACCAGATTTTGAAGAGATAACAGGAGCGCTAAAAGAGATAATCTAGAGCATGTATTTCAATGACGTTACCCATATAGCTCACTCTCATCTGATTAAATTACAACTATGTTTATGGAGTTATCAATTAACTCTTAGGCCGTGATCTTATGAAATGGGATGAAGGCGGCAGTTTAAGCACTTTGTGCTGTTTTTCACACCCTACAGTATGCAAGACATCCACTGAGCTTTCATGACACAGTACCTACAACAAGCCCATTCCCTGCTGGGGCAGCAGCTCTGAGCCCAGTGTTTACATGCCTGAAAATCTTTTGAGCTGGTGTAACATCACACTCTTGCCAGAAAGAAAAGGTCCTGCTCCCTTTCCCTATATCCCTTCCCTACTCTCAGTCATGTGGTCCCACAGTTTATTTTGTGCCAGCTCTAGCAACCTACTGAATTTCTGTGTCCATGTAGCTCATTAAAACAGAGGGCATACAACACTGTGCAACACCCGGGTAGTTTTCTGCCAGGTTAACGAAGTAAATTGAGACAGTGAAGGATTTCAAAGTGCTCTAGAGGCAGGACAAGGGAGAGGGCAGGATATGCTGGCTTTCAGCAGCAGGGCAATGAGGAGGGGGAAGGCAGGGAAGGAGGAAGAAGGGAAAAGGAGAAATAGGGAGGAAGAAGGAGGCAGTGAAACCTCTTCCTTTTGGCAGCAGCAAGCTGCTCTGTTGGCTCCACTGCCTGTGGAAGGGCAGTCTTACATAAGCAGAGGGCTCAAAATCGTCAGTGGACTCCACTTAGATAGGAAAATACTAAAAATTTGAATAATCCTTTACATACCCTCCACTGCTTCTTGCTGCAAAGTTCTGCTACCTCAGGTAGCCATTTCCCTGGAGAGGGACAGGAAGTCCCTGGTGCTCTGTGAAGACTTCGATGACTGATAATGACTTTACGAGCCCCTCTGTTTATCACTTGACTTAATGAGAAATGTGGAAAGGGAGTTATATAGAATCTGAAGACAGACATTGTAATCACTCACCCATCCAGTAAAAACTCAACATATATGCAATATAAAGTGCATTCAACTCTTTTGATAGGATATATAGATATTTTTTGATGGAGTGGAACAGCTATAAGGGAAGTATTTGTGAAATGCTTAATAAACATTGCACTTTACTTGAAAATGAATGCCAGAAAGATGTTTCTGGCACAGACAACTGTATGATATTAGGCCAATGACATCACCATTAATGACTACTAGCAAGTTATACACATTTCTTGTCTCTGATTTCTTCACTGTAGGTATTTTTTTTTTCCCTCCCTGCCATAAGTAATAATACTGCCTTAATTTCTGCAGTTACAAAGGTAAAGGATGTTTCTAAGCCTGATTTATTTAATTTTACTCATCATGATAAAATTGTACTTACAAGTTGCAAGATTTATTAACTGCAGTTTCAGAATTTCTGAGGAAAATCACAAGTGCCTATGGTACTTAGGTTAATGATAGGCAGTAAATAAAACTTTTGAAGTCTCTATTGCATCCTGGATTTTGCATCACAGTTTTTTGGGGAAAAAAAAAATATTAAATATTGCACATCTGTTCTTTCCTATGAAAGGCACAAAGACATATCAATAACTGGTTAGCCTTTCCTTATTTGAGGGAGATACCAGACATAAAAATAAAAACTGGGAAGATAAAGGCTTATTGAAAAATAAAATACCATTATGAAGAATGAGTTCTGTTAATGGCTTACGTTCAGGTACTTCAGATAAAACTTCAGTATGATCATAAGAAAAACCCTGTTTAGTAATTATATGAAAGCAAACATCCATTTCTGAAGTCAGGAGTATAATAGACAGCAAAATGTACCCTGAGTTAGCTAGTTTGTGTGTGATGCTATTTGTCCTGTATGAGGGAGAACAGTAAAGCAAATTTTCTCTGAAAACAAATTAGATAAATCTGAGGCCTCACTACCACAGAATTAGATAGTATTAGTTTGCAAACTTTTACCAACGTAGGCATGAGAGATTTTTGGAAGTAAAAAAAATGCAAATAGCATGAGAAGTCACATTTGCTTGATTCCAATTAGGACAACAAGTGAAACAGAACTGCATAACTACCAACAATAAAAAACAGTGTGTCACGCTATAATGTCACCTTACTTAAAGTAAACCTCTAAACTAGTCACGCCACAAGTAATCATAGACTTATATCAGACAAATCTCTCAGGTATTTATCATACCAGATCTTTAAAGTTCAATTTTTTAAAAAATTTGGTGTTGAGAACCCTGGCATATAACATTAAACAGTTTTTAATCAGTTTTGCATAGGGTGGGTAGCAGTAACTACATTTTGTGAGTGGCCTTTTGCAACCACTGAGTCCCAGCTATGCTGATTTCTAGACCTTGAGTAGTCTGAAGTAGAAAATAGATATCAGGGTAGTTAGAAAGGGGCCATTTTGGAAAAGGGTAGACCTTTCACATCTTAGAAACTTTAAAGTTAAAATGTCACTTGGAAAGCTCCAAGGTCAGATTTTCTTTAGCCCTAGCAAGATTAGGGGTTCGTATCATAATTTGGGACTTAACACGTCAGTTCTACCTTAGACCTTCTTCAGGTGCAGGGTTCAGTTTTGAGAGATTCACAAATATTACCAGGAGTGATTTTGTTGTTGTTTTTGGTAAGAGTTGTATCAAAAAGTCTGTGTATACCTACTAGAAAAAACATCCTTGTTCTATGGCAGTTTCCTGACTGACAGATGCTTTTGAAGGCTGTCAGTTGGCCATTCCTTAATCCACTCAGTGTGAGTTGTACTGATATTCCATAGTGGTCATTATTAGATCAGCTCAGCTTTCTTACAGCAGATTACAGATTGGTCTCTGAACCATCTGCGACTGTGTATCTGAACGCATAAGCTGGTGGGTGCCTATTTAGAAACAAGGCAGTGAATTGATGATGGTTCAGAAGGGAAGAGGAGCTTGAAAAAGAGCTTGGCTTCTAAACATCTGAAAAGAAATGGTTGCTTTGTGTGGTGCATCTCGGCCAGCTTGCAGTCTGTGCTGCACCAGCACTGCAGTCGAGTGGCAGCGCTGCAAGATCTGCAGCAAGCTTCCAAAATAGCCCGGAGTCCCTCCAGAATTTTCTCTTTTTGTATAGGATTATGCTAACTGAACTTAACTAAGAACTCTCTGCTATAAACAACCAACAAGTTTTGTTATATCAGTGTGATAAGATTAAAATTCTCAGCGTTTAGAAGAAAAAACCCCACAGCCAGCAGTAGTTCTTTTATACATAATTGTTGCTGATATGGGGAGGACAGAATAATGTTTGAATTTCAAGGGCTTCTTGTGCCTCAACTATTTGACTAAGAGCCTAGTTTTCATAGCAGGAAAACTTTACCTATTCACATTTCTTCATCTCTCCTATTTTCTTGAGAAGTCGGTGCTTCAAAAGAGGGATTTTATGATGATGATAATAAAAAAGCCCTCCCACTTTATATCGTATAAAAAATTATATCCTTTCCACCTCTAACTTGCTTTTAAAAACAGTTTTGCCTGAAATTTTCCATAAAAAAAGTTTTTTAAAAGGCTGATATTAATAAAGTATTTGGTTATATAAAAGTCTGAATATGTGACATTTCAAAAATTTTGACATGTTCTAATTCTAGTGATATATACCTCAAAGATGTATGTATTCATTTTTTCCTCAGTGACAAATGTAGTGAAGACTCTTTAAAATAATATAGGCTTCAAACTTAGAGTTACTTATTATGGGATTTAATGCGGAATAACTTTTGAGATAATTAGCTAACATTTCCTGTCTTCTAGAGAAAATGATAAATAAGTGGTGTAACAGTGACTTACATCGATGATGTAAAAGATACTTTGTGTATTTACATGTTATTTTTTAAATAAAATGGAAGGTGATATGGCGCATGGAATTACAGAACAAAGGTACTTTATTTCCTCAATTTTGACTATTTCATTGCTGTTTTTCTTTACTAGGTGGATTTTTTTCTTTACTTTTTAAAGTTTATTTACTGTATTGATCATACTAGTTTAATGAGAATTGTATTTGTCATCTGTATTTTTTTTAATCTACAAGGACCAAGATTTTCAAGCTTCAGAGGCATCAGATTTGTGAAGACAGTGAGAATATGGATGTAAATGATCTCTGCAGTGTTCAGAATCCTTATTCTAAAACTAAAGGCTCTTATTCTGAATCACAGCCCAATCTGCCTAACATCAGCTGCATTGACCACAAAGCGAAATAGCATACCCATCTCAGCTATGAAAACATGGCCTTCCCTTCCTTCAGAATTGGACCAGGTGTTGCCAGATAGGTGCCTCTGGGTGCCTTTGTTCAGGAAATTTAAATTTTTATTCAGTGCCTCTCTCGGCAATTTTTTTTTTCTGAAACAAATTTGTAAGGCTTTTCTAGCTCAGGAGAAATTTCCCCCCAGTTGCTGAAACTTCCTTGTTTCACACATTCTCAGCATGTTTCTGACTTCCTGCATGAATTCATGCACTGGCTGCTGGCAGCTTCATCCCATGAATCAATTTACGGAGACTGGATATTTCCTGAAAAACAAATTGATTGTGCTTTCCACTATCTCTGGTTTAGCCTCCTGAGCCAGAGTACTTGCTAAAATTCCAGCTGCCTTTTTACTCTCAGCTCGTATCTTATGCTTGTAACCCTGAGGTGTGCTGGCTGTGGGAACCACAATGTGATTTCTGCCTCCCCTACCTCTGCCATGGAGCACATAGGTTTGTGCCTGATCTTCACAGAAGCTGAAAAAACTCTGAAGCTTTCCCAGGTTCTTAAAAATTTGCCCCAGTTTTGTTTCTCTACAGATTGCAAGCAACTTGCTTCTGCATTTTCATTAGATAATTATTTCAAATGAACTACCTCTGAGTGCAAATCTCTGGTCAGTGAAAGCAGAAGGACACTTATTTGCATCTCCTCCAGCACTGTAAGTTGGAGGGATACGGTATTGACTTCATCTTTAAAGAATCCCAGACAGGGATTAGAAGGAGGTTTTTTTATTTATTTTTTTTCCCCTCCCTTGTGAAGTTCATTATACTTTTCAGGAACCATGGTTCTTTCACTTTTTTAGGAGGAGAAAGTCTACCACTATTACTCACTAATTATCAACAATTTGAAATGTAAATGTGATGAGATATGATTATATAAATTCAGTTAACTCTTCCATGTTGAAGTGGACCTCGGAATAAAAGATTAAAACACGGAAATGGAAAACTAGAGCAGAGAGTTACAAATATAAGGAAGATGGTGATAAGAAACTGGCTGATGTTTTGTTCACAGCTTGATGCAGTGAAGTTATTACGAAACAACTATCTGACTGTGTAACTTTTACTAGCTGGGCTTGTACTGTATCCCCACCAGGCCAAGGACAATGGAGCACCATAAATCTTAACAGCTGTGTCCTGGCCAAAGCACGAGCAAGAGAGAAGAAATATCTTACCTTTCTGTGCAGATACCACCACTTAATAGCACGTACATCTGAATATTTGCTACCCAGAAGGTATGGGCATTTCTGGTTCTCTTTCCCAAGATGATAACCTAAAAAGGTCAGAGGTTACAGAAGAGGATATCTGACACTGTCAATCTTCTGTTAGCATTTGATTCAGTTAGGTGAATGACACTTTAACCTGATTTCACTTTGACTCTCTTCTGTTCCACATTCCAGTGACAAGTTTCTTTTTCTTCTTCAGAAGTAGCTGATCTGATGCAATCTGGTCCCCTGTGGTAGAGCAGGTCATAATCAAAGTGTGCTTAATGAAAGCAGAAATAAAAAGAAGGATTATTTTCTTACTGGAGAAAAACCTTTTTACAATTTTGAAGGTAATAAATAGGAGTCTGAAATCCTTTTTGTACTCTTTCTTCCTTTCGTGTAGATAATTTTTCATTACTGGAGGGTCTAGAAGATTTTATTTTAGCCCCATCAGATTGTCAGTACCACAAAAACAGTTTTTAATCGACACTGATTGCAGGGAAGAGACCTGTCTGCTCAATCATAAGGCATGGATCAGCTCAGGATCTGTATGTACCACATGATGTGAATAGGAAGGCATTTACCTGACAGCTCCTTTTCCAAGGGTAAATTACTGATAGCTGTAGTGCTCTGTAAGGCACTAGAGAGTTTGAGAGTTTGGGAGTCTCTTTCACATACACACACATATTCTTCGTTTTCCTTGCCCTCCAGTGCTTTTGTTCAAAATTAGTCATTCTTCCTGATATAAAAAAGGAAAATCTGGCTGTAACTTTAGTTTGCATTAGTGGTTCCAGCACACCCGGGCTGGTATCATTTGTGGTCTACATTTACAAAATCTAAGGTTCAATATGTTGTGTATCTGTCAGCTTAACTCCTTTTCCTTGTGAGCTATGTGATGGTGGTTTTTTTAAGACTCTTGGGTCTGAGGTATAGAGCATAAGTGTTACACATGGAATAGATGCATATCTTTGTGAAAGTTAGGCGAAGTGGAGATAAAAGGTTCCTGTTTAATAACTTACTGGGAATTGTATGTTGCACCTCAATGAAAAACCCAATAAAGGAGGCGACATCAACCAGTAGTCTGTGTAAGACAAGATTTGGCCAGATCTGACTTGTCTGTCCCTTGAGTCCATTCACATTTCTCAGCCTCCCCAAATACTTGAGGACCTGTGAGACCTCGGCCAGTCCAAATCACCCAGCTCTAGGCTCAGCAAGAGAGTCATGAGTGTCCCCTGTTGAGATCCCAAAAGCAAAAGAGCCACACCAATGAATGCTAATTAACTTCACCTCTCCTGACCCTAATACTTGTAGTTAGAAGCCAGCTCTGCTGGTGATAAGGGAAGGATCTCTGCCTGATTCTTTGCTCAGCGTAAATATGATCTGAGACCAATTATGAATTTTAGCCTTCATCTTCTAATGCTTCTTTTTCCCAGAAGTATAATAACACATCCCTCTTTTCTCAGCTGGTGGTCTGAAAACACTTCATGAGAGAGATACTACCACATACGTTTTCTACAGCCCCGAACAGAATGGAGCTCTAATAAAGATGTAGCATGTATGCACTACCACGACTTGAATACTACTGACACTTACCCTGCTCATCCTTCACCAGGGATGTGTCGCAACAACACATATATGCAACAACAACACAATAAATATCTAACTTAACTGAGCAAGGCCCAAAACACCTAGGGATATTTCCTTCTATCAGGGATAGAAGTATATTCTCAGCTAATGTTTTCTTCCCCAATACAATTTAGAGGAAGAGGCATATCAGCTACTAAACGTTACTGTATTCACTTTGAAAGGCAAATAGTTGAAGCTGTACTGTAAACAGAGTGGTACCAAAATGCGACACTCACATAATGCATTAAGTGCAGTGTTATTGATTAGTCATAGTTAGAAAAAACCACTAAACTAAATTCATTCTTGATGTAACACTCTTAAAGAAATCAGGAGAAACAATGTTTATAAGCAGAATAAAATAATCTAAATCATCTGTTTGACACAAAAGACAATACAAGATAATGGACAGTGTTTTCCAGCACTCTTTAAAGAGAGGATAAACAAATGTTAGGGGGAATAAGGCTACAAGCTCTGTCAGATGACTTGTTTGTGTTGCCCTTCTAATAGCTCTTTGCATATTGATGTGCAATAATTGTTGATCATTGTAGCCTGGCTAGCAAAAAAAAAAAACCCTAAAAAACCACTAGATTTTAGCCCCTTGCCTAGTTCCTTAGCATGAGTTTCAGTGCGTGTGATAGCGGATGGTTGCTGCTCATGAATTCAGTGATCTTTTCCATTCTTGGTTCCAAAGAGAAAGAGCATCTGTGACCAAATTACTTTGTGCCAAATAAGCTTCCTGAATATTGGTGTTTAGTTATATTTCATGTTCATTGTTTTGCTCTCACAAGCTACCCTGCCTTTTAGTCTCTTCTCATACAATTATGGTTGCAGTAACGGAGTATAGCTTCGCTTGAGAAATATGGTTTCTGGTTTCTTCTAGGGATCATGCTACCATCTTTATCATGTCTGTTTCCTCTGGGTACTAATAAAGAATTGCCAATCGTTGCAATATCCGCACAACTGTCCCTCATTCACCATCTGAACTAGCCATTAGATGATATCCAAGTGCTTGGTGACAAGGTCATCAAGTAATATGAGACTCCAGCTTCCGGGAAAGCAACACATACAATTGTTCTTACCTTGAAAGACTGTAATTAACTTGATATGCTATTTACCTTGTGTTCTGCATATATGTCTTAGAATAATTACAAAGTGTATCTGATGTTGGAGAAGCTCTTCTCCTCTAAATTCCGCACAAACAATACACACTGCCCACTGAGTTACCTTGCTCAGTGAGATAGCCCTGACTGGCCTTACTGCCTTAGCTGAGGGAAACAGATACCAAATATGTCGTGGATGGACATGGACATCGCATGCTAATGGGCCTGTATTCTGTCGTACCATGTGGACACAATAATTTTGGTTCTGATGCTAAGAAAGTGGAAACAGTATCTGCTCCTTCAAAGAAGACTCAAATACCTGGATGAAAGCATTCACCCTGGAGAACTCATCTGCAGACCCTCAGTTTGACCATATGACTACATACCAAATATGATCTCAGTATAAGGCCACTTTAGAGGAGCATACACCTCAAAATGTGAACAAGGCTGGTACGCTCTTGGCTAACAGAACTGGCATTTCACTTCAGTCTTAGAGGTTGCATCTGGGATGTTGTTTTGGGGCAGTATTACATGTAGAGGCCCAGAGGTAATACTGGTACTGACATTCAGAACACATTAGGCAATTTTCTTGGTCCAGTTTGAGTTTAGGACACTCCTAGCACACTTGCTACACAATGGAGGTAAAAGGATTCAGAATGAGTTCACCAAAACATACTCCTACTGTGTTGTACAAATATTCCTAATCCTGACTCTCTTTTTTTGCATCTTGAGATTTAAAAGGGCGTCAGACCTTATATTTCACATGCACAGCCACTTAGTCTCAGAGCTATTACTCTACAATAATAGTCTCAGAGCTATTACTCTACATTCACTTAGCTTTCATTAGTCAGATACATCCCATTAGCACAGTTTACATTTTTTTCATACCCATAACATTCAGTAAGTAGCTTTATAGCCTTGCTTTTAATGAAAACAGTGATTTCAAAGAAAGTGGTATTTTAAAGTTGTGCTACAATGATTCATGGATTTATATGTGTAATTTCTGAACCTTTAGTTATTTAAACCTTTAAGTGACTTTAAATAGAAAAGAGTCACTGCACACTGCACTACTCTTCTCTCCGGATCAATTGAGGTGAGTAACATACGAGAAAAACCTGGCTATTTCTCTTTGAAATGACATGATTATCAATAGCTAGTAGTCCCTTTGTTTCGTAAGTGCCAGAAGCACCAAAGAAACTACTTAAAATATGAACTTTTACTTGCTTTTATGTTGTATGTCTGCAAACACAGACATACTATATGATCTGAGAATCTGATGAAAGACTGGTCAGGCAAATGAGATGTTTTCCGTTCAGCAGAGATAACAGAACTTAAGTTTCCAATTAATCTTAAAATTACCTGTGTCATTTTTTGAGTAATATAATACTACCTAACATTATACCTCTTCTGAAAGTGCTAAGGGAGCTCCTGAAATACATATGTCACCTATTGCAGATTGCAAGCTCCATTTACTGTTAAATCAACTAATATTTGTGTTAGTTATCTTGTTCCTCTCCTGTACAAATGCTGACATTTTTCATAAACAAGGAAAAGATTCAGGGATATCAATTCATACCAGTGTAAACTGGGACAATATACCAGCTTTCCTCAAACGAGATGGACTCCATGTTCTTCTGCTGTTAACTTATTCAACCCCACATTAAAAGACCAGAAGACGACCTCATTGTTAATGACTTTGTGAGAGTGGCAGAGAAAGAAAATGACTTGAAAAATGGCATGCTCTCCTTTGAATGCCTTCCTTCTTTTTTTTTTTTTTAATATATTAATGCTATCACCAAATTGGTGAAATAAATTCTTCTAGTTTGCCATGGCTTAAAGACCACTCCTAAGATTAATTCAGGAACACAAAGGAAAGGTATCCAAAGTCAAAGGTAGCCATGAGATTTTACGTTGTAACTACAGCTGAGAGCTTTAAGGAAAAATTTCCTTAGAAAATGGCTAGCCAGTTTGTAGCTGTACTATAGCAGGAGCAGATGTATATTGGATGGTAGTGGGAAATATTTAAAACTTCTTACTGTTTCAGGCACTGCTGCCTGCCATTAGTCCCTATTTGCAGTCTGCAAAACAGAGGATATTTCAAGAAGATGGAGTGAATGTTAGAAGATATAAGCCTCCATCATGGCATCTGTGGGGAGAGTTCAACACACTGTATTTTTAGGCCTGAAGGGGAAGAGGTGCCTGCAGGGGTATAGAGGAGATTGAATATCAATTGAGAAAAGTTACTTTATTAGCAGTTCTTCAGTATAACAGAAAAGTAAAATTAATGAATTAAGAGGAAAAGGCACTGACAGTCCCTTAAAGGGTACAGCAGCTTGTGTGAATGAGTCATATCACTTAGGGGAGCAGGAGTCTGGATGTACATTCATCCTCTTTATCTTTGCACAAAGAAGGGATAAAATTCAAAAGGGAGATTATTCTGTAGAGGTAAAAAGAATACCAGAACCCACAGGACCGCATATATTTTTTCAGAAAGGACAGTTCAGAGGAAAAATTGCTACCATCTAGTTGTTCTTTTTCTTTTATTATGCTACTTTATGGAAATGTAAGTGAGCAGCATAGCCTGAAAATTTAGCATCATAAATAGTGTGAAGATTTAGAGTTGGAGATAACCTTGTTATCTTGCTCTGTCTTCCTGTGCTCATTTCAAATCTCATTAAAATGTGTCATGACTAGGAAAGAAAAAAGTCCTGTTTATACCTAGCTCTCTTTTTTTTTTTTTTTTTTCTCCCCTGGAGACATCCAGCCAGAATGCATATACTTAGAAATTGTTTTCATCTTTTTAAATTCACTTTTATGCTTCTCCTTCATTTGCCTGCTCTCTTCTTGTTGTTCTTGTATTTATCACAGTTCTGTATCTTCAGCCCATCAGAGGTCTGATGAGAGGAAGAGCTGGCAAACTGCGTTGCTGTAGAGCTATGGCTCCCAGGCCACCCAATGTCCGGAGCTTTAGGGAATCCTCTGCCATGTAGCAGAGTGACATGACACACGTTGTCTCCGTGTTTGACCTAGGTTTGCCTTTCACTTTGACTCACACACAGGCTGTTCTGTAAAAAGCAGTTGTTTGACCTACGCTTGATCCCCTTATGTAATGAGAATTCACATCCACCACAGGAACTGCTCGAAACCAGTGCAGGCAGAGGCTGGGGGACTGCGGCCCAGGCTGCATCTGAATTATGCCTTTTGGAGGTGTCAGTGAAAAAAATAACAGTCATGGATGCAATGTTAGATAGAGCTGTGAATGCTGCTGCGGGAGGGCTAGATTTTGTTGGCAACTGGCTAAAGTTTTTCTGTGCCTTGAGACGAAGGAGAGAGGGGAAAAAAGAATACTGCCTTCAATTTGTATATTAATGGGAAGGTGTTTTATGTTTCAAATGTCCTTCAGGAAATTCCAAGGGAGTGGTAGTACATTTTGCATTAGCTGAGCTGGGTTTTACACTTGAAGTCCGATGAGTGCTAAATTGCTTGCATGTTTAATCCATGCAGTACTGTGTTCATTACAAAGAATATAAAGAGGAAGAGATATTCTCATGTACAGATATATACTGATCTTTAATTCACAGAATGATTTGAAACCTGTGATCATTTTAAGAATGCACTTTCAGAGGTGAAAATAGCTGTTCTTTTCTTTCAATAGCAGAATACTACAAATCAAACACAAATTTTAATTTTTTTTCTCTTTAGAATTTCCCTGAGGCTTATTGCAATGAACTGTTTCATGCCCTTTGATTTTAGTAGCAGGACACTGAAGCCTGCAAATCGCTCGCCTGGATGGCTAGATAATTCTGTTCTATCACTGCCCTTGTCCTTACATACAGTATACTCTCAAAGTGCTAGTATCTATTTTATTTTAAGTATATGAAGCTTATGATATATGGGCAAGACCATCTAATTCCACAATCTCTCTCCACTTTGGTGGATCTGCAGAAATTTTGTTCTGATCTGCAGAATTTGGCTGATTTTGGAGAAAACTTTCTTCTGCTACTGCCTGCATGTATGTTATTAGAACCTGCTGTCTCAAAAGTGAGGAGACACCCCAGTAAGGTGAGTAACCCCACCTTAAGTCTCTCTTCCCCAAACACAGGGACAAAGACAGAAGCCAACGGGGGCGCGGGCAGGGACGACCCAAACTTCTTTGCAGAGGGGAAGAGGCAGGGAGAGAACAGATGACCTCTAACTGCCCAGTCCTCTCTGCTCTTTACAAGTCAAAGACCATCCCCAAAAGTGCCACTCAGACACTCATTTCCTTCCCTGGTCTCAACATCACCAGTCAAAACAGCCCTATGGCACTCTGTTCACTGCCAAATGTTCCTGTCCCTTTCACTTTCAGCTGCTTCTGGAAATGTTTAATGTGGCACTGCAAAATGACTAGTAAAAAATTCAACAGTATTATTTACTATGGTACTTTGATGTTTTATTGAATGAAACCATCTGCTCGGGAATGTTTCCCAACATTGTGGGCTAGATCTAGAATTTACAGCTGCAATATAGCTTGTCTGAGGGAGTTTCACAGCATAAATGCCACCCAATGTATCACAAATATGTGAGACTGGATAAGAGGAATATTGAGAAAGCTCCTATTTCCTACTCTCCCACAAACAGAGTCAACTGACTTCTTGATGGTAAAGATTCAAAATAGTTGCAATTTTTAAATTTTCTTTCCAGTTAAACTTGTGATTGAGGGTATTTCCTAAATTACTTCCATGGCTCACAGGACGTCAAGTGTATACTTGTGGCTGATGGCAAAATACACTGTAGGCAGATTTATGGGCATCCTATGAAGACATTGGTAGCAGACAGAAGATGTAACAAGGTGGCATTTCATTTACTTTTGCTTTTATACTGAGAGAAATGGGAGTTTTATGATGAGAAGAATAAATTGGGGCCTCTTCTTCAGCTTCTGAATTACTTCTTGTTTGAGGAGAACCAGGAGGCAGTTGCTGATACAAGTCAACTTTCAGGTTTATTCTGAGGGTTTTGGAATTTTAGGTATGCATTTTAGGACAGCTCAGACACAAACGTAAGCAGCTAGATGATGTAAATACTCAAAATCTTCCTTGATCTGTGGCTGCAGCCTCATCAAAGGCTCATGGGCTTTCCTCATCAAAGTGTTTTAAATACTTCATTGACATTTGCTTGAACTTCCAAGAGTAAGGAGAAACTTTGAGCCAGAGAGCTGAGAGGATGCTTTAGTTATCCTTTTACTCTATCTCTAAACAAAACCTTTTGTGAGCAGTAGTCAGAAAATATGCCTTTCAAGGATTTATATAGATTTTTTTCTAAATATGCTCAATTTAAACCAAAGTATTCAGCATCATGTGCAATGTGAAGGACATAGTCTCAAAGACTTCTAGTTTTCAGAAATGCCTGTGCATTTGAGACAAAGGTTTATAGGTTCTGATACAGAAAATTCCTTTGATCCAAGTCCTCTGCCTTCCATCCTGACCGTGAATACCTCAACCACAAAA
>NW_009206689.1:0-41560 GCF_000690835.1 Fulmarus glacialis | reverse complement strand
TCCTGCTGAGTCACAATACCTTAGTAGATTAGTAAAAACAAATGCCATGCTGTGTGAGTAGGCAGTATTTAGCTGATACATAATATAGTCACATACCTACTATTGTAGCTGAAAAGCTAACTAGATAAAACTGGTTTGGAATAGGAATGATGAGTGTTTTCCCTTGAAACTGATCTATAAAAGAACAGTGTGAAGGTAAAATGATGCACAGGCACTGCAATTACCACCTCCAGATAAAGGCTCTACCTGCTATTCAAACACCCAAATAGCCAAGCAAGGACCAAATAGCTTTGTACCGGGCCTTTTCTGCAAATTGGCTATGGCCATGTAAGTGTTAGCAGGGATTGTGTAGGATAAAGGAAATGTTAGCAATTGCCAGTTTTTCCTGAATTTGTTTAGGAACAGAAGTACTCAAAAGTTCAGCCTCAGTCCACATGCAACATGAAGCTGAGTTTTTCCAGCTACAGAACAAGGTTATGGAGAGGATTCATCACCTGCAAAGAGGAAGCCAGCATTAAGTGCTGCATTGTAGCTGCGTTAAAAAAGTTAGGGTGGGCTCCTGCTCAAAGCAGGGATAATTTTGAAATCACAGTCAGGTGGTTCAGGGATCCTCTTCTCCAGCTTTGAAAATTGCCAAGGATGATGCTGTGCAGTCACAGTGTCTGTGGCAGCCAGGGGCCCAGCAGTTTCCCTCCCATCTCCCCCCGCCCCCCCATAATATAGCACCAAGGCGACTTTCTGGGATACAGATCCCAGAATCTGTGACAGCACAGCAAACCATTTTAAGATGTATCCATTTACTGAATTGCTGAAACACCCTTTTTTTTTCTGGGTGGACCCAGCA
This sequence comes from Fulmarus glacialis, assembly GCF_000690835.1. Lineage (NCBI taxonomy): Eukaryota > Metazoa > Chordata > Aves > Procellariiformes > Procellariidae > Fulmarus > Fulmarus glacialis. Next base: position 40,716 of record NW_009206689.1, on the reverse strand, counting down.
GCTCGCTCTTCTGTAACTCTGAAGTTCACAATGGGAATTTAGCAGCAATATTACCTTTAGAAGTTCTTGCACTTTCTTATCCTACCCACATGCCCCTCCTTTCATCCCACCGCCTTACCTCCACAAGCCACTCCATCAGTAGTGCTAATGCAACAGTCTATGGCACTGCACTGTGATTTGGATCCATTAAAATAACCCTGAAAAAATTCCTTAAGTCAGGTCAATTCGTACTTGTGATGTCATATGGGTGCCAAACGACTTGTGGTACATGAAATATGAGATGGAGAGGGAAACAAAATACATCCCATTGTAGAATTAGACTATTGGCAGTATTTTAACAAATTAAATTAACATACACTTAGTTTTAGGGGGTCTTTTTAATGACTTAATTCCAAACAGGTCTGGACTTTTTGTCAGCTTTGTTTTAGAATATGTCTTAAGTAGCATGTCCTATTTTTAAATCCCTTCTAAATAAATTTTTAAGTTGGTGGTTTGTTATATTTTACTTTTGTCCTGATTTTGCCTTTCTAGCTTGGGAATGTGAACAAGAATAAGATCATACATTCAAACCTACCTGTCTCCTTCCTTGGGCTGAGATTTCTCACAATGTTAACATGGTTCAGAAGTGGAGCTCTTAGGAGAACGTGTGCTAAATGTTTTGGCAAACCTGAACTTCTGCCCATAATTATCTGCTGCCGCTTTCAATTTCAGCTTTGTTTTTACTTTCTTGTTGGTTTTAAAGAAAATCATCCTACATGATAGTGATGGCAATATTTTAGGACATGCGATATTCATGTAAACAAAATGTCTACAAGACAACAGAGTATGCACTGTATAGTGTACATTTTTTGGACACTTTAACAAGTTCACTATACAAAGGTCATGTTCAAAAACAATTCATGAACCAACAGAAGAAATACTGTTTGTGTAGTCTTTTTAAGACTAACTGGTTAGTAAAAATAGAATAGTAGGCACGATATTTTCCAGGCAAATGTGAAGCTGAAGGTATTCCTTTAAAATATGCTAAACATAATCCCGAAGCAATTCAAAACTAAATGAGGATATTTGCTTTAATAGAGAAAACACTGAGAAAAGAGTTTGATTGTATGTGTATATATAGAGAAGCACTTCAATCGAATTGTATCTATATAGATGTGAATTTGAGTTTCCATTACTAACAGACATAGGAGCACTTAATAAGTCTTTAATCAAAACAACTAGATACTATTATCTCACTCTCTGGAATATAAGACTTGGTCTACAGTGCCTAACACATTTGAATATTTGGGTTTGTTTTTTCTGTTTGGAAATGCTGGAAACCTTTTCTTATATTTTTATGGATTTTAGGGAAATAGTTTATATTTGCTTACCTTGCAATACAGTTTCTAACTTAATAAATAGCAAAATCCGTTTATGAATAAAAACAATATAAAATATACATAATATAGTTTTGTAAGCCAGAACTATGTCTGTTTTAGTTATTTTATGAAACTATCGTAAAAAAAAAAATCACATTGGCTCAGTTATGAAATATGAAGGTATTTGCAAATTGTGCCCACATAGCTATTAAATGATTCTTTTTTCTTATTTAATGCATTAATGATGATTGCCTACTTATTTAAAAATATTACCACCTAGAGTTTGCTTTAAAAAACAATAATATTCTATGAGATCTGCTACAACAGGAAATAGCATCAAACGTTATGTGTATTTATGTACTTACTTTATACATTAATGATTCTGTAACATTTGTGAAATATCCATTTGCTGCCTGCCCACCTACCTAACATTGCTTTCAGTATTCAATTGTTGGTCAGAAGCTATTAAGGTCTGAAGAAAAGATACTCTCAAAAAATCCAGAGTGATCAGAAATGAACCTGTGTATTAACTTTCTTCCTGTGGTAAAATTAATATCCTGGCAACTGAGTTGAACTGTTGAACCATTATGGAAAACATGGAAAATGTGGAATCTTTTTTCAATATTGTAAACAACATTAAAAGTTCAAAAAATGTGAATTATCATCCTAATTTCACTAGGCAAGGATCTCAGGGGAAAAAAAATTAAGATACTACCAAGCAAACCTGTTGTTCCTATTTTTTTTGTTCCTTGGAGACTATTTTGTGGGATAGAAACATAGTATCATCACTAATATCCTTAAAACCAAGTAGTAACCTCTGAAAATGTCTTCTTTTCTATAGGCAAGCTCTTTAAGAAAGCCCTTATCCTAGGAACGTCCTTTAAGCTTATGAATGAGACAACTTGGTTGACTCAAGTTTGTTTCTTTCTCACGAAGCAGTGCAGAAAGAATTACCTGTTCATGTGTTTTCCCCCAAAGGCCAATGGTTAGATTACTCATCTAGGATAATTAGGCTATATTTAAATATCTCATATGCCTGATAAGTTAGATCTGTAGCCATCATTTCTCAATAGTTTACTTAAATCACAATACTTTGTTGTGATTACAGAGACATAGGGCAAATCTCAATTCCCCAAAATTGCTCTGATTTACATATGAATAATTAAAGATTCATGGGACTAGTGGGAGGTTGACTTTTTAATCTACTAATCAGGGAATGCACTTGAGGGTCAGAGATCATCATTTCAGTTCCCAAGTTAATATTGTAAATATGTGTAAATTTTAATGACTGTATGAAGGAGGAACTTGAATCCATTTTTTTTTTCCTATGGTGAATTAGAATTTTTTACTCTTGGTGGCTATTTAATTATTCCTTGAAAAGCATAACATCATCATCAGAAGAGATGAAGAGAGGATTTCTGAATGTTATCTTACCCAAAGACTAAGCTTTTCTGTATGATATGAAATATGCAGGTATTTGAGATGCTTAGAGAAAGAACATAGCTATCTCATCTCCCAACCACTTTTTGTCAGGGGCTTGGTCTTTCCAGTGTACTGACAGAACTCTAACATTGACCTGTATCAAATTTTAGCCTCACTGGAAAGTAACTTCTTAGCTTTCAAGTTGCCTGGTTATGATTTTTGCAAGAAAAGTAAAAAGTGATCATTTTGTTCCAACTCCAAATGGTTTCACCAAAGCTGTTAGTACTTGGAAGATGGCAGTTGAATCAAAAAAGGATGGTTGCAAAATTTTGGAGATGAAGTAAGCTTTGTATTCATGAAAGGATATCTCCAATGGCTAGCATTTATGCTTTGTTACAGAAATACTTATTTTCAGTTCAGCAAGGAACACATGGTGTTCACGCCAAAGACAGCTCCTGACTACTTTTACCAGGTGCAGAGACAGATGGGCTGTGCGAAGGCAGAATGACATGACTTCTATTATAATTTTTTTTTTCATGTTGAATTGTCAGCTGTCCCATGTGGCAAAAGATTTGAAGCCATGCTGTGCTGTAGAGAACACCAATACTGTCAAAACTGAGTTATAGACAATACTTAATATACAGAATGAGAAACTAACAATTAGATAGCTGTACCAGGGCAGGATGTGTGAGATCGCTTAGCTCTCCATCATCTTTCTGACAGCCATGACTGTTTCTTAGGACTATGTTAACCTATCAGTCTGAGCTGTGCTATACAAGCAACTAAAATATGTCATTTTTATATATTAAAAAATTATATTTTATGGGCATGGGAGAGGCTCATGACAAAAGTTACACATAATTTCTTATATCCCATTCAAACTAGTGTAAAAATATATATTCCTCAACTTACAAATTAGTTGACCTCTGAACCTTTCTACCAAGTTACTTTTCAGAGGATGCTGCTTATTTTAAATTTTTTTTTTTTCACAGAAAATCATTGTTCCCATGCTTTTACTATTTAAAACTTACTTATATCAGAAAATGAAAATCGTGATATAGAGATTAGAGAATGAGTTCTATGAATGTGAGAAACACATCTCACTGCATTAAAATATCCCTGCATGAATAATTTGTCTCCCTTGACTACAATGCCATCACAGCTGTATTGAGCTTCATGTTGCCATGGATAGACTGTTACCAGCACCCAGGCAACTACTTTAAAGTTAGTTCAGATACGGCTACATGGTACTGGAGGGTACGTACAGACTTACCACACACTGGTTCTGTGATGGTGTCTTGGCAGCTGGAGACATGATCATGGCCAAGGTAGCTGCAGCCTTACAGATAACGGCATTAGTAGGAGGATCCTAACTGTCCTTTCCGATGAAATCAGTGTGAAGACTGGATAAGAAACAGCAGGATGGTATGGCTGCAGCTTATCTCAATTCAGAATGTGTTTTGTAATGCCAGATATATCTAAGTATATATTTAAAAGTAAATCTAAAACTATTAAGAGTAATCTTAATAATTTAAAGTATTCATCAATATAAATTACATTTATATTAATGTAAATCTCAGTAATACTCTACATGGTTTTTCCCTTTATTGATTATTTGGCTTTGTGATGCAAAAGGATTTCACATTAAAATGCCATTGCAAATAGTCATCAGTTCAGAGGAAAGCATTCTGATAATCTGAGGAAATCTGACTTTCTTCCCTCAAAGTCCATTCAGAAAACATTGTTGTGGTTCTTTAATGCAGGTAAGATCCAAATAGAACTGACAGTGCTGACACAGCATATGGGACTAATAAGTGAAGTAGTGTAATCATTACCTAATAATGAGGTAGTGTAATCATATGATGACTTAAGAAATCTAGGTGCTTGGAGTGTGAAACAATGTAGATATGAACATGCTAGGAAAGTGGAATGGTATTCTGGATAATTCTTCATAGATACGTGGGTTAACATTTGTGTAAATTATATCTACTTATATCTGTTTATATTTTGTTGATATATCACATTCTTGTCAAACAAGAAATAAGCCTTCTTTTACCTTTGTTATTATTTCTATTAAAACCCTATTTTCAACACTGTTAATGTTATAGTCAGATCAGACATTTCTATTTCACATTTCTAACAAGTAGAATTTTTGTTACAAATCTTGCCTTTTCTAAAGATGTGTTCATACCCTATGTTATGTATACACAATTCCTATATTACGTAGTTATGTATATTGCCCATGAAGTGCTTCAAAGAATGAAGATGTGATTGTTTCCTATTATTATGATCATATTATTTTCTGCTATGTCTTAGATAGAACAATGTTGCGCATGACTTTGGTGAAGATGGTTTGGAAAGGATGCTTTGGAAAAGATCATCGTTCCTTTCTGCACAAGGACAGGCTTTGGCTGTCAGGGTATTATTTTGTAATTCCTGAAGTATGAAAGTATGTAATCATGCAGACTCATTCAGCTGTGAACTAAATGTTGTGAAAGATGTAGTCAATTTAAAGAGTGATGGTAAAAGAATTAGTGCTTCGTCTGAGGAAATACAAAGTACTCAACAAGACCATATACAACGCAGACTGCACTGAGATCATGCCCATTTAAAAGTGATGGGGTTTTGTTTGTGTCTTTCACCATTCCTTTTCTGCCTCTGTGCTAGAAGAAAAGACTTGAAGAATCTACAGCTTGACAAAGCTTTACACAACCTGGATATATTGCTGTCTTTAATTTACTGGCAACCCATTCTCAGGCCATTCTCTAATACCCACTAAGCCGCTTTTGGGTTTTAGTTTATTGCATTTGAACTTAGTGTACACGCAAATGCAGAGCTAGGTTCCTTACCTATAACACTGCTCAAACTACAGCAATATTTTCTTTAAAATTACTCTTCCAACTACTCTGGTTGCCAACAAATTATTGCAGTATTGCAAGCGAGAGACAGAAAGGTTGACAAATCATTACATCTTGAGACTCTCTGGTCCATGGGGTGGAAACAATTGTAAATTCATTGGCTTACTCACCTGTAACTCAGTTCCTACTTGCCTGTAACTATTATGCTACTAAGGATTAGATAACTATTAAACCGTAGTGCCAGGTTCTGGCCTAAAATTTCGATGGGGCTTGTGCAACCTGTGTTTTTACAGTATCACAGGGCTCCGAGAGCTACATGAACTGAAACTGCCACTTACATTGAATTATTTGTGGTTATTACAACGTGTTGTTTAAATGTGGAGATGCAAGTGTGTTTCTGGAGATAGAAGTCTCTATCTGTACACAGCTGAGTCATAGAAAGGATTCTTTAATGCAAAAGATTACAGAATGAAGACAGGAAACAGTTTTCTTACCAATCATCCACAACATCTGCAGAAGTTAAAGTCTCTGGTACAATTTCTGATAGTGTAAAATTTTAAAAAAGATCTAACTTTTAAAAAAAAGCTATTTTTTACCTTTAAGATATGAGCTATTCCATGCATATTCTCTGCAGTGCTCTGCATCTACAAGCTAGGCATATGACTCCAAGGCAGGGGTGATTCACAGACCCTGCAGAACAAGGAGGCAGAGTTAAACATCTGAGAATGAGATTCTGTATGATTACCTGAGTATGATCACATAAAAGCCAGATAATACACTTTCAAGAAATGAGTGTCTGTCAAATGCCACATCTTTTTGCATTGTGAAGATCCCAAATGAGGCATTTGGGATTGCCTTATGGGAGCACCCACGTAAGTGTATTCACTAAAGCAGTGTTTCCTGAACAGTGACTATGCCTGAAATCAATGGTGATAATGTTTGCTTTAGCAATAGAGTTGATATCTACTTTAAACTGCTGGCAATATTTCACTTCTTACAGGTAGGACATAAATATAAAAGTTAGTGAACATGTCCTCATTTTTGGACAACGTTCCAACTCAGAGGATGGAAAAGATAGACAAGACAAAAGGTGGTGGCACTTTTGAAAAGTCTGAGAATCACTTTGGTAGATTTTACACTGTCTATATTTACACCTTTTTTTAAATATTCTTCCAAAAACCTACTTCATGTAGAATATTGTCAGTGACACCTAGGAAAATAGGTACTTACGGTCATTTGTCAGTGTACAAAAGTCTGTCCATTAATAAAGTCTTTTAAACCAGGAGGATGATTACAGTGAAGGCTAGTTTTCTTGAAACAAATTTGAAAGTGACATGCTGAAATCTCTTGATGTTTCATTTAAGGAAGGGAATGAGTATTATTTGTACGGTGGATGCTAGTTCTTGCTATTGAAAAATGCTATAGACATATGCTGAAACTTCATCTAAATAAATTCCTTTTGAATTAATTTTCAGTCAACTGTTAGGTTATCTATGAGCTCAAGCAATAAAGTATATGTGTCTGCTGAGAACTGCTTTGGTAAAAGCTTTCCTCACAGCCAGTGAGGTTTTAGGATCCTTTTCTAGTTATGTGTCTGTCTTTTCTCTGCCTGGAAACAATGGTCTTTCCTTTGTTCCTTTAGTTCACTCTATGACTGTATAATATTTATTTACAGTGTTATACAATACTATAAAGTATACAATTTATTTTAAAACTTCCCTGAGTTTTTAGTTCCTAAATTTTGTCTTGGTGACCCATGACTTTTTTCAACAGTTGTACCTACTTTAAATGTTGTCCTTTTCCTTGCCTTCTTTTTCACCCCATGTTGTGTGCTGATGCCCTCAGCACAGATTTCCCTGTACACAAGAATCTTCCTTTACCCCTACATTAATTTGTTTACAAACTTATGAACAAACTATAGTAAGTAAAGTGGATTGGCATGTAAGTAAGTATAAAGAAGATATTGCTTTCCACTTGGACATTAAAGTGTGTATTTTGGCTATTATATTCTAGTGCTTTAGGAAGATGAGGCAGTCAGATGTTCTCCATGAACAGCTGTGGAAGTTGTGATTAATAGGCTCCATCTGAATGTAATGAGAACTAATTTCTTTGGGTTTTTTATCAATGTACAAAACTCCTCTTTCCACTATAGTTTTTAGGAAATAATGAACAAATATTTTCAGATATTAGTACAAGAAATACAGTCCAAGAAAGATGTGGCTATACTGCAGCAAGTCCAGTGAAGGACCATGAGGATGATTAAGGGACTGGAGCATCTGTCATACAAGGGGAGACTGAGAGAGCTGGGGGTGTTCAGCCTGGAGGAGAGCTCCATCCTTTGAGATATTCAAACTCTGACTGGACATGGTCCTGGGCAACCTGCTCTAACTGGCCCTGCTTGAGCAGGAAGGTTGGACCAGACCATCTCCAGCCTCAACAATTCTTGATTTTATGATAGGATTATTTTTATTTTTCTATGTTCCTGAGTTCTGAGCATAGTATTGCTGACGATTAGTTCTGTTCCTCTTTTCACCAGATGTAACGGTACACTTCCATGCTCTCCTAAGAGTTCACTTAAACTGAATTAAAATCATTTAGTTAAAAACAGAAAGCAGTCCAGCTAAATCAGATCATGCTAATCAGAGAAGAAAGCATTCCAATGATCTGGTGAATTCTTTAACCATGCCCACACTTCAGGGACATTTCACCCACACATCATGAAAAACACCTCTGGATTTTAATAGTTGTCTAGGTACTTATAAATTGCTATAGTAGCTGTAAGTTTCTAGAAGCACCCTACTTCTGCTAAGCTCATGCATCCCCTAATAGAAACGTATTTCATTGGAGCTAAGAATTTTGCCCTTTTCAGTCTTCTGCAGATTTGACTTCATACATGCTCTTTAGAGGTGAAATAGAGAGAAGAAATGAAGAGATCTACAGATTCTAGCAAAGAAAAGCCCTGGAGCAGAGTTAAATGACTAAACACCGTTCTTGGCATGATGATAAATAAGTCTCTGAACTGTCGCTGACATGAGGGAAGCAGGTCTACCTTAGTGCCACTGTCTTTAGAAAGTCTACACTTGAATTCTCTTTAGCTTCCACAGAACGCATGACAAAAATCTGTGCCTTATCTTTACAAAAGTGAAGTGTGCCAGTGGTTTACCTTATTCTCTCTTGTTAATTCTTTAAAGAAATTCTGAGATTGCAAAATTCAGAGATTAATGGAAAATATATACACAGCTGGCAGTTTCTCTGAAGCCATAAATCACATCCCAGTGATAGAGCCTAAAGATGTTGAGATTACATCAGCCATGAAAAGCTGAAAAACCTTGTTCTGAAGACCTCATTAAGTTGCAAGCTAACCCCAGAGGGGCTAGCACTCCCTAGGCAGCATTCAGTTCAGCTCCATGATTCCCTGGAAGCCTATGGCTGTAATTTTCCATGTATCCAGGACTGACCCAATGTGCTGCCTCAGCTTCATGCTCGTTTTCCAGCTAAGGCTGACAAGGACCTAGGCATCATGTTCTCTGAGTGAGCTTAATCTTTTGATAATTCTCAGGTCACAGGCATTTAGTGTAATTGTGACCACTTTAGTTTTTGGATTTCTGTTGGAGAAAGCAAATTTAGACCCACCTGCTCTTTATATACCATAGGGTATGTACTTCATACATACCATAGGGTACTGGCTTCATAGGCAGAAAATTTGGATTCTATTAATTCCTGAAAGGAGTTGGTTGGGTTGGCTGTGCAGCACTCAGGTTTCAGGGTGTGAGATACAGATAAGGCTAATGCAATTTGGCAGGGTGGAAGGTTTTGGAAGCTTGCATTTTATATCTTCTCCCTCTCTTTCTGTCTCCATCTCCCACTCTGCAGTGCCACATACAGTTCTTGTTTTTTCCAACGAGTTTTTCTCCTAGCTGTACTTACTAGACCTCATCCTTTAAAAAAAAAAAAAAAAAAAAAGAGAGAAAGAAAATTACTCAAATGCTCCTTGCATAAAATATTCGCAGCATATGTAGATTGAGACAAATAAATAAAATCTTCCTAGATCTGCTACTCATTTGAACTGAAATTCATAGAATTATAGAATAGTTTGGGTTGGAAAGGACCTTTAAAGGTCATCTAGTCCACTCCCCCTGCAATGAGCAGGGACATCTTCAACTAGATCATGTTACTCAGAGCCCTGTCCAACCTGACCTTGAATGTTTCCAGGGATGGGGCATCTACCACCTCTCTGGTCAACCTGTTCCAGTGTTTCACCACCCGCATGGTAAAAAATTTCTTCCTTACATCTAGTCTGGACCTACCTTCTTTTAGTTTAAAACCATTAGCTCTTGTCCTATTGCTATAGGCCCTACTAAAAAGTCTGTCCCCTTCTTTCTTATAAGCTCCCTTTAAGCACTGAAAGGCCACAGTAAGGTCTCCCTGGAGCCGCCTCTTCTCCAGGCTGAACAACCCCAACTCTCTCAGCCTTTCCTCATAGGAGAGGTGTTCCATCCCTCTGATCATTTTTGTGGCTTGAAACTGCAACAATACACATGGTGCAAATGATGGATATGACATTGTGACTGGGATGAATAATTGAAGATATTGCCATCTAATTGATTTCTGTGCTTTGGAAAAACTACAGATGTTCTGCTAAATCATCTATGCAGTTCTGAATAAGGTAAATACAAAGAATAGATCCAGTGTTAACAGCCCTTCCTATCAATCTTATGTGGAGTCTGCAAATTGAGGCTCACTCATAAAGGAGCATGCACATATTCCCTTAAAGTACACTTTGGAATTGAAGAGCAACTCAAAAATCTTATGAAGGATCTCCTGTGCTTAGAAGAATCATAAAGTCGCAGCCTGCAGGGCGCTGAAGTCATCAGTCAAAAAGCAAGAGACTGCTGCCCCATCTATTACTGTCTTCTGTGCTTTCAGTCTTAAATACATACGTGGACAACCTAAGTATGTGTACTCTGGTTTGTTTCAGAATAAAAAGGACCAGCCACTCACAATATGAACATTTCACCACTTCAGCAGGTATTAGAAACTGTTAGACTATTTGTACACAATAGATGTGGCTCCATCCATCACCTTTTTAATTTTTTTCTTTGTTAGAATGATATTTAATCAAAGCACATATATTACAGGAAAATCTCCCATAGTGCCTGGCTTCCTACTGGAGTTAGTAGTGATGATAGAAAGCATAATTATTTGGGCCATGGCAAAAGGCTTATTTTTTCTAAAGATCATTAAGTTTTATCAATGCTATTTTTCCAAGGCAGTAATTCCTGAAAAAAATAACCTGGGCAAATATAACACTGAACTTTCATTTCTTTTGCACCTGTCAGGGACAAAGAGCACATACACAGGGAAGGGTTCCTTTTGAGGTTACAGTGTGTGAAGCATGAAATGTAGCTAGCAGTGGGATGTTAGCTCATGGTCCTCCACATCATTTACTCTCTGTACTGAGGCATTAGAGAGAAGTTGTGGGCAGACTGGGCATTATTTGTCAACACCCACTGCATTGCTCATACACACTTTTATTGCTCATGCTGCATAGCAGAAATTGTCAAAGCACTAATGCTAGAAAGACCAGGATTTTGACAGGAAAAATGTAGTGATAACTACTTGTACTAGACTTCTGCTCTACTATCTTGCATATAACTACCATTACATATAAAGACTCTTGTAATTTTTTGCATCAGCGACGTAGTTCTCAGTGTGAACGTTTTTTTTTTTTTTTAAATTTAAAAAAAATCTTAATCAAACTGATTGAAAATGTTGAATTATCTGGGCATTTCAGCATTATTTGCTAGGAAGGTCACATGAGTGACTGGGAAATAACATTATTAAATCAGTCTATGAACACACCAGTTTAGCAAGAAAAAAACCCAAATTTGTCACCAAGCATTAAATATGTATACTAAGGACAAATCTGTCTGTCCAATTTTGTATTATAAAACCATGCAAATAGTGATGGTATCTATTTTAAATATATCTTTTTAATTTCATAAGCTCAATTGTACAGTTAAGTCCTGTAAAGACAAAGCTATTCAACTACAATTTGTTAGATTAATGTAAAGACTGTCTTTCACAGAAAGAAAATGTGTCCAATTTGATAGCAGATAATATGATTTTTGTTTATAAAATTCTCAATTAAAAACATAGTTATATGCCAACATACTATAATTAGTTCACATGATGACAAGTTGTTCCAGAGAAAAACTAATTGGAGGCAGATTAAAATAGTTTATTTGGAGCATGTAATATTTTTGTTATTAATTTCTCCTAATAAAGAGATAAACTTTGGAAACCTGCCCTAAAATATGGGATATTAAGTACATTACCATGTATTAAGAAAAAGGAATCTCTTAAACTATACTCCATTTGGTACAAAAATAAAAAAATAATGCATTTCAGCACTGACTTTGCTCTGTTGTGGTTTACTTCATTTAGGTCAATTAGTTCAAAGGTTTGATACACAGGTGTTCATGGGTACTTGAGAGTTGCTGCATATGTTCAATGTTGGAAGCTATTTAAAAATTCCCTCTTCGTCGCCAGCTGCCGTATAGCACAGCAAGTACTAAAAATGTAGAATTTTAACCTTCGGCAATGAAGATAGTTTAGAAACTTCCTGCTCTTCCTACTCTGCTTTCCGTCATCATTGCTTTTCTCAGCTACTGTTGTTCATTTATATTGCTGTGTATGTTGTACTAATACAACTATTCAGGTGATTGTGCTATAAAATGTAATTCAAATGATCCCTGTTTTAAAAAAGAAGAATTAATCCAAAGATATTCATTTAGATCAGCTGAGCGCTCTGGTTTGCAGTGCCCCAAAATAATATAGTTTTGTGAGAATGACATAAGGAGGATGGTGAAGGGCTGAGTATGGCTGAGAATGAGGAGGATGGGAGAGAGGAATGGGCAATATTTCTTGGGACATCTCTTTCTTGGACAAAATGTATCCTGCACCTATATGCTCAGTCTCTTCTGTGAACATACTGACAGGCAAGCTTGCATTGATGGAGCTCTCTTTCTCTCTCTCTTTGTCAGTATTTCATAAGTTTTGAATGCTTTTTTCCCATACACTGGGAAACCCTGAACTTTTAACTTCACAAAAATGCCTGAGAGCCCTCAAAATGGAAAGTGGCCAGACTGTAGTGCCTGCCTCCAAGTTACATCAGCCACTTAAATGTGACATACCTGTCCTTAGCCTCTCATTTCATGGTAGCCCTAGTCCTACCTCACAATGAGCAATTAGATTTTTTAAAATGTAATTTTAAATGGTATCGTAGGTGGATACTTATGCATGTAACTATGTTCCATTTTGGTCCTCTCTAAGAACTGAATGATTTCACCATTCTTTTGGGATGCCCGATAGTGCCAAGGCTGTAGAGTAAGAGTATATCTTCAATGCCAACCCAAAATAGAGGCATGTCCAAGAAGGTGTTGCAGGACAGCAGCAGTAGTGGGATAACCCTGTTGGCTACTCAGTACTGAAGACAGCCAGTTGCCTGGTTAGTTTGTTCTCCCACTCTGTCTGTATTTTCCCATCACATTATCTGTGCTTCAGCTGCTGCTGTATTTGTTGTTCCTTGTTGAGTCTTCTTGCCTGAAATGGATGAAAAGTCACCAGTGGTAGAGAATTTACTTCAGTATTCACTAGTGGCTGATTAGGAGGAATAAAAGGGGGAGACTTGGGAGAATTTGGTCTTGATTCTTTTGTGTCATTTCTGCCATCTTAAATCTGTGCCAGAATCCTACCATTCTCACTTCAGTTCCCATGAATGAAATTTATAACTTTCAGGTTTAGTTCTTGCTATTGTTCTGCACAGAATAACATTAACTAATTATTTAGTTCATTTGGTAAACACAATGTGAAAACAGTGTGTTCCCAGGAACATGTTCATGTGCAATATTCTTCCAGAAATTACGACTAGTAACCATAAATCAAAGTGGATGCACAAAACTGCAGAAAGCAATAAGAGAAATGGCTGTCAAAGCTGTTCTCTGAAAATAGATCTCCTAGCTGTAGCCATGAATGATGTAAAAAAGATGAACATTGGGTTTTCTTGTGTACTCCCAATATTAAAATGGAATGCTGTTAAAGTGATTATCCTGCCATCGTTAGCAACTTTCAAAAAGCAGTCTTTCATAAAAATAATTTACTTACATAATTGGAGAGGTTGTCAGAAGTAGAAAGTCTTTTTTCTTGCAGAGGTAAAACAGGTGATCAGTCACTCTTCCAATATTTCTTATAGATATGATTTTTATATTAGTTTCTTTTCTTTTTAAAGTATCATTTCATCCTCTGAACCAATAGAGAATGTGTTCTCCAAACCTGTAGATTAAAGAAAACAGAATTTCTCTTAAATTAAAAAGAAGAAGTATTAAAACACTTTTTCAACACATACATTGAAAAAGTTTTCAAAAGAATGAAGTTTCCTACCTAACATATATGCCCAAATCTCAGAAGCTTGGAAACCAGATGATCCTATTCTTTACCTCAATGATTTTTGAAGAATGTCATGTATTTATCATGATACATTTGCTGGCAAAAGTCTGGGGGAAGAGTAGCATTAGTTCTGAATTTTCTACTTCTTGACATTTAAATTGTACCATTTGGACATTATTCAAAATCCCTTGACATAGCTACAGCAAGTCCCATCCACTGAAATGAGATTGTTGAAAATTCAATGACAGATGAAAAAGGGACCTAAAATGTTTGATTACAGTGATGTGTGGCTGCTTGAGTCATGACAATGTCACAGCAAGGTTATGAGACATTTCCATTTTTAGCAATCTTAATGGGTTCAGGTCCTGAAGTCCTTATTAAATTACTGTCCAATTGATTTGTCAGTCTTAGACCTAGCCTATATTTCTGAGATGGAGGAATACACGGTAAAGCGATCTATCTTGGGAGTTAAACTGGATGCTGCTAGTAGTATCAGTACTAATAATGTGAGTAGTATAACACATAAGTATGTTCTCTACGTGGAGTTTTTAAGTGTAACACTATCACTGGCTGAAAGTTTCTGAGGCAGTGAAACAACCTAGCTGCCATTTCACCTTAACTATCAATTGTAAATAAGTGCCCAATTAAAAGTTACATACAAGAATCCAAAAAAATCATTCCATAAGAAGGATAGAAATTGGTCTTTAAAGAAATTTTAGAAAGAATTAATTTTAGACTTTTACAGAGTTTTCCAAAACCTTACCAGCTCTGAAGTTTTATAAGCAGTCATGGGACATTTTTGTCTTGGTTTTTATGTACATGCCTATATTCACTACCAGGTAACCTCGAGTTTGCTGCTTTATAGAAAGCTGCCTACAGAAAAATAATAGCAGAGCCAAAAGTGAGAACTTACTATTTCTCATCCTGCTTATTTCAGTTAGGCATTCTCATTGATAGTCTTACACTGGTTTAACAGAAAAGGTGAGGTTTCTAAATGTTTTCTTAAAATTTGTAAAAATAAATACCAGCATGTTAAATAAATATAAATCATGTTGAAATATATTTCAGTATGTATATACAGGATTTCAAAGCAGCTTATCTAAATCAATGATAAAATATTTAAATTATGTCAGTTCAATACCTAACTGAAAAAAAAACTTATATGCAATTTATATAGTACTTGCTCTTGTAAATCTATACTGTCTTCTAACTTTCAAAGATTAAAATTGTCCAACTTAACATTACATAATGTTTTGCATATAATAAATTTCATGAATAGAAAATATAGCAGGCAATAATTTAGGGGCAGGGGGGAGTGAGCTATTCCATTTTTTGAATTTTCAGTTCATATTTCATACTATGAATGTGTAAAATTGATTAAATAAATAACAATTCTTACTCTGAAACTACTTTAGGACCTATACAAATTACTTCCAAATGCACAAGTAATTCCAACCGTGATTATAACCCATAATCTTTAACAACTTGCAAATCCTTTCAAATGTCCATTATCAAAATATGCTTTCAAAATAGCATTTGTACATGATAACGGCCCAGTGAAGCAGCATAATGCACAAATGTTGTATGGTACAAAGGACTTCTTTTTTAATATGAAGCCATTAGAGTTCTGAGAAATGACTGTGCACCCTCATTTTATGTAGAGCTGACTGTTGGAAATTTCTTCAGGTGTACTTTCATTTTTAGCATTGCTGATTTTTGTCTTTGTTGTGTATTTTCACGGAGCTGTGTATAGATTGTTTTTTTTATTTTTTATATTCTTTCCTTTTCTTTATGGAGACTATCAGAGCTAAACTATTGTGTGCCTTAAAAATAAAATAACGAGGATGATAAAAGGCAAAGTGGTTTCTTACTACAACTATGCTTTTAATGTCTAGTTAAAGTACTGTCAGCCCATTAGTGAAGTTAGAGTGCATCTTCACCACCCCATAAAAGTAAATCTCTTTACTGCAGAGCTCCACTTAGTAAGGTACATCTGTAGAAAAAAAAAAGAACCACCCTTATTCTGCTTTAGCTAAAGGTTGTCATCTTAAGAGTACAGAATTGAACTACAAATTACCATGTTTTTTAGGTTTCTTTTTTCCTTCTTTGAAACCTATCTACTTATCCAGAGAATTCCTTTTAAGAAAGAAAATAGTATAGCTAAGATGATCTTTATACGCAGCTACTTTAAGATTTTTGAAGACCAAATTATACATATGCCCATATCTTTTATTTAGGATTATTTTCATGCAGCTGTATAAACAAACAAATAAGCCACCAAAAGTGAGAAGCAGGTGTTAGAGTCACCAGCGGAACTTAGGCATGGCAATACTGGGCACTGTCACATCACATCCTGGGCATAGAAATGCTCACAGTAATTCACAAACAGGTTTTTGGCATTTGACCTCCTAATAACGCAGAAGAGTGAAGGGATTCACGGGAGCCAATGTGCTGAAGGAAAGATACCCTGAAGGAACAGCTGATGAAGAGGGATTCTGATTTACCTTTCTAAGTTTGGAGGACTTGGATGTCTAACACTGCACTGGACATAGATGTTTATTGTATATTTGGGTTTTACAAGCCTTAACTTCTCAAATTAGAACCATAAGTCTTATAGTGACAACTTTATTTCCACCACTGTACCATTTCTACAATACTTCATAACTCTTTCCTGTAGTATAGCCTTTCTAACACTATTTCTTGGAACAAAATTTCTGCTTCAGAAATGATCTGATCATATGTCAACTACAAACTTCCTAAAGAAAAGAAACTTGGAAAATGCAAAACAGTAGCTTTAAATTTTCCCTGTAGGTATGATATAAATTTTATATGCTGTTATTGCACACCATGGTTTCTCCACTGAATACCTTAAAATTACTTTCTTTGTGAACCTAAATCTTATTTTTATTTTCAGAATCATTATAACTTGTTGCATGGCACCAAGATACCATGGGAATGTATCAAAAGGAATACATGAGTGAGGTCAAATGCAGATTTTTAGCTTTCACATGTTTTTGAGTCTAGATTTCAGAACATTAACTGTTTTTATGTTAAAAAATTAATTTTTGTGGATTTCTCTAAACATTGCATAGCTAGCTATCTCTGATTATCACTCTGTCTTTTGTTGTTTTATACTTAATTAAATGCCATTTTATTTTAGGGATTTTTTTGGGGTTTCCTTATCAGTGAATAACCTATGATTTAATTTAGTTCCCATACAGCTTTGAGGACTGTGCTGATACCTGGGTATACATATGTTTCACATATCTATGTAGAATATTTGGCTTTAAAAGCTGCACAGTAAAGAGAGGTCACAGTTACGTTACTCGGCATTACTGATGAGTAGCTAAAAAAAGTACTCGTTCAGCACCCAAGCACCCTATTTTCATAAAATTTGCAAGATACACTGCAGAATTGTTTTACTGAAAAGACATTTTGATAATTGATCATTTAAAGCTTTGTAGATATTTAAGCCATAATCATTATGATAAAAGAACGAGCAGTTGTTATTTGGTTAACGAATTCAAGACTAAAAGGCCTAAAGGTCCCTGACAGCTTGGCAAATATTCACTCTGTCTCACTAGTATCTGGTTGTCAGCATCAATTACCCTGCCTGTGTAAAATTGGCTAAACTGAGATGTAACTAACAGTTGGATATGTGAAAACCAGAAGCTTTGTACAATATGTCTTGAATTTGGGGATATAGTGAGTAACATTAGTCTTACCATAATAAAAAGAGGTTAGAACCAAAGCTTACAAACATTCCCATAACTTTATATTGTATTTCTTTATGCCCCAGAAAACCATTCCTTTCAAAAGAAATGTATTTATATTAATATAAAAAGAAATTTACGTGATTTTTCATTATAGTAAAGTAGAGACATCAATCTAAGGAAAGTTGTGGGGTTTTAAAAGTATAAACATAATATTAAATGACATAAGGTGCTGTAATTATTTTTAATTGTTATGTCCAGAGCAGATAAATTTGTAGGTGCTAGAACATCTGTGCTTTTAAGCTCCTTAATTTAAAAAAATGAATGAAGTAAAATCCTCACCTGTCAGTTTAAAGTATCGTGAGTCTGTTTTCAAGTGGAACATTTGAACTGGGAATAACAGAAAAACAAATGAGAAAAAAAGCCTATTAAAAAACAATGAAAAACATTCCAAAATACTCTAGTGAGTGGATAAGGATTTTATCTATATGTCCTAGGATACATTTTCACTGTTCAGATGCATGAGGTGTAGCACAGCATTCTCTTAATTTTCTGTACCTGATGTGCCCTGGCAACACCAAGCACTTAGACATTGCTTCCTATTACTATACATACGGACTGTTTTTTCTTGCAGAGATGATGATTACAGAAATGATGCTAAAAAGCACACCTTAAAAAAGATGAAGAGCAAAATGTCCCCAAAACGTTTACAGTCAGACATTGAAAAAAGCAGAAGTGAGACCTGTTTCATTTTTGTGCACTGATTTGTCTGATATGGACGGTGAGAAGCAAATCGTACACTGGAGTGCGGGTAGTACCATTTTTCTTTAAAAATGCTGGTAAAGGTAACCTTGTACAGTAGTTTCTAGAAGTGGGTGTAGCCCAATCTGAATGACTGATACCTCATGCAGCAACACGGAGACTCTACATGAGATTGGATCTCAGAAATTAAAGAGGCATTCAGCATTTCCTTCTTCAGCAACAGACCTGTACGCAAGGGGCTCATTCAGACACACTGTTTGGTGTGTGTTGTTCTCTCACTACTGTGATGTGATGTTTTTCTTTTTGCTAGAAGCTCTGAATTGTTAGTGCTGCGCTAGTACAGCTAGTACTAGAATCATCCGGACAAATCTAAATATTCAAAATTTTACTTCATAAAAGCAATGTAATGTGTTTGGTCATGATGTCAGTTGTTTAACTGCTCTATGATAAATGGGAACTTAAAAGTTAGAAAAGCCCTCCAGGTTCTCAGAGTGGGAAAGCCCTTCAGAACTCACAGCACTGAACCTAAGGACGGAGAGCAAGTGCTAGGACTTTAATAGTGCCCAGCAGATGTTGCTGGAAGCTTTATAACATTGCTTGATGGCATATTCCTGAGTGTGGTAGATCAGAGTCAAGTCTCTTTCCACTAGATCTGACAGTTTTCTGGGCTTATTGGGCGAGCTATGCCTACAGCACATTTAAACCTATTCCTTCACATCTCCATACATTTATTTAATTAGCAATGGATAATTTGTCCCCTGACGACCTTCCTGTTAAAGACTATTTTCACTTCAGCATTTTATTGCTTTTCTTCAACTTTTTTTTTTTTTTTTTTAAATACTTTTGTCTATGAGCTTTGGCACTTCTCGCATCCCAAGACATTACAAATGCCTGTAAGCATATGGCTAGTAGGGGCTAAGGGTTGAATGGAATTATCATACCAGGGCCTTAATTTTTCTGCTCAGCTGTTAACAAGAAAGAATAAAATGTGAAGTTGAAAAACTATATTCCCATTCTTTCAGACATACAACCTTTTTGCATAACAGCACCTCTACTACAGTAGTAGTTTCAAGCATTTAACCATTTGAAATTATGGGAATATCTTTATTTCTAGCAAAATAAAAGAAACCAGTAGTACAAAACAGAATTGATGACTTTTTTAAAAAAATGTTTTAAATGGCTTCTGCAAGAAGGGCTAAGCTTTTATTTTCATTTACAAATAGCATGTGCTTTGGGTTCTAATTATTCACAATTATTATAAAGGCTTTCTAAAATAAGACATAATAGTTTAGACTAGCAGTTTAAAGAGCTGCTTGATACATTGAAATGAAAAGTGAGAGTATGAAAAATACATTTCATTACTTCCTGCTGCCTCAGTGTCTTGGGGCACTATGTTTCCAGGGAGAAATATTGCAAATAAAGTAACCCGCGGAGCAATTTTATGGTGGACATTTTCCCTTGGTGAATATAGCAATTTGACAACAACTTCTTCCACGTATATGCATGCTGTACTGCACTACATTTGAATGTCATTTAGCGAAGGAAATGAAGAATTACAGGAAAGGCTGAGTCTCAGCAGATGTTAGAGAATCGGAGTGGAGAAGAGGAAGTAATTATTTACTTGCAATAAGTGGGGAGTGCAATCTGCAACAGACAGATTGGATTCCTGCGTTCATGGGTGACCAATAAGGTATTTCTGATATGACATTGCCACAATTATAGCTCTGTCTTATTTGAACCATGATAAGGTTGGGGACTGAATAGCTTAAAATGTATAAAAAAACTTCTGATCCCCTTGGGCCTCCAGCATTCTCCCAAATATTGTGGGGGAATAGACCAAAACAAAAATTGCTGTTTCTGCATTGTTTGGGACTGCAGTTGCTTCCTCAGGAGCACAGAGTTACTTATGGGCTTAAAAGCCAAAGACTTAACTTCCACACAGAATTGCTGTTTTTTCCCCCCAAAACAGCACTGCAAACCTTGCTGCCTATTCCGGGGAGGGGGTAATCATAACAGTTCTTGGGAGATGGGAACTTTCCTTGCCATATTGTCTTGAATTACAACATCAGTGAATTACAGCCTTTTCCTCAGTACATTTCACGCTGATACCAGCAACCAGCAAGTCCCATAAGTAGGAGAAGATGTTTTTAATGTTGCCATAATGTTGTCATTCTTCTAGCTCTTCTGCTCTGCCATCTAACCCAGCTCTTAATGACTCCAGGTCTTTATGAGCAGAAAAACCAGACCATAAGAAAATCAGCTTAACTTTTATTTTGAACCTTATAAACTTAATGAAGAGCTATTCTTGTACACTGTAGAGAGAGTCTTTAACATAAACCCTGGAAAAGAAATATAAAGATTGTTCTGATATTACCTTTTTTTCATATCATATTGTTGGGTCTCTGCTAAGCGCTTTCCAGTATAGACATGAAGAAGGATTGAGTCTACAGCTTGGTCTCTAGGCTTATTTGGTACAGTTCTGCTGCTGCTTAAAGACATTGTCGTGGTTTAACCCCAGCCAGCAACTAAGCACCACACAGCCGCTTGCTCACTCCCCCACCGGTGGGATGGGAGAGAGAGTCAGAAGTGTAGAAGTGAGAAAACTTGTGGGTTGAGATAAAGACAGTTTAATAGGTAAAGCAAAAGCCGCACACGCAAGGAAAGCAAAACAAGGAATTCATTCACTATTTCCCATCGCCAGGCAGGTAGCAGGGCTCCGTCACACATAGCAGTTACTTGGGAAGACAAATGCCGTCACTCCAAACATCCCCTCCTTCCTTCTTCTACCCCAGCTTTATGTGCTGAGCATGATGTCATATGGTATGGAATATCCCTTTGGTCAGTTGGGGTCAGTTGTCCCAGCTGTGTCCCCTCCCAACTTCTTGTGCACCCCCAGCCTCCTCGCTGGTGGGGTGGGGTGAGAAGCAGAAAAGGCCTTGACTGTGTGTAAGCACTGCTCAGCAGTAATGAAAACATCCCTGTGTTATCAACACTGTTTTCAGCACAAATCCAAAACACAGCCCCATACCGGCTACTGTGAAGAAAATTAACTCTATCCCAGCCAAAACCAGCACAGACATCATGAGGCTAATGCTGTTTCATTAACTATCCATACATGAAACTGTCACCCTGCTGAAAAAGGGCATGCTTATATAATTGAGGCCCATTTCTGAGCTGTCCTCCTGTCTCTCAGATCAATGGCAGACAAGGGGCCAAACACAAATGGAAACATTGGAAGGAAAATAATTGATAGAAATTGTGTTTCTGGCAACCTGAAGTAAATGCAGAATGAAAAATTATTTCTGCTGATGAAGGAGGTCACTTTAGGCTTAAAGAAAAGTGGAAAAGTTGGAAAGAAAACTTACAAGAGAGCCTGGGAGTATGATCAAGGTGTCAGGTACCCCTGGAACCATGACAATGCAGCACAACAAAAACATTAACAGAATACATGTAAGAACAACATCACTAATTTGAAAAGAAACTTGTAGAAATCAACCACACAGCAATGGGAGCAATACGAATAACACCAGTTTCCAAGCCTAGTTGATTTTTAAAAGCTAAAACTTGGCACCAGATTTGAGCACAGGAGGCAGAAAGCAACAACTCTAAGAATATTTTACTGCATAATTTTCTGCCCCATAAATTCCTTAACATTTTGTATCAGAACCATGGAAGTAATATGTAGCTAATGTGTTTTATCATCTTCTTTGATAAAGAGAAACAAAGCATAGTTATTAACATTCATTCTGTCATTTTTTCATTGTTGGTATCGACTAATGGTGTCATAATTTAAATAACTTGTCTTTTTAATGAAGAATTGTGTTTTGCTTAGGAAAATGCTATTTCTTATAGTTCCAATTATTTCTTAATGATTTCCTGTTCTTCGGAGATGGGTAAGTCCATCTACACATTTAGTAATGTCACTGAAGCTACCATTTAAGAGCCTCTGAGAAATTTCATAAAAAATATGTCAGAAATGGGTAAAGTGCCTGATATAAGATAAAAATAGTAACTTTGTGTCCTAGCTTTGCATTTTGCTATTTGTAGATTTTTGAAAGCAATCTTAAGAAGTTTTTATATCTGTTTATGTCTGTGAATGAGCAGAGGTATAGTGCAGAAAGCTAACTTTGCATCGTTTTTAACTTATCTGGAACCAGAATTTCATGAGGCTGTGCTTTTGATCTAATCTAATCTCAGACTTCCTTATTTGATGGATTTTAACAGCTTGGTATACATCTTAAAATGAAGTGTGACAGGGATTGGTGTTTGTAGGTCTTGCCTCATACATTTGCAAGATTAAATTACTGGCAGAAGATTTTTACAGTGACTTCTCAGAAACTTTAGAAGCTCTTCTAGGAAACTGTCATTGCTATCTGCTCCACTTAAGGCCCACAGTTATCTAGGATGGCTATTGGATGTGATTCTTATACATGTATTGTAGGTAACTGCAGAAGGTAAAATCCATTAGTCAGTGAAAATTAATGTTAAATGCTACATTTCTTTAGATAATGTTTCTTTTTACCTGCATTTTTCTGTCATGCATTTATTAATTTTTAAAAGTACAATCATGATTGCAAATAACTTCAGACAAGCAATGCAAGAATTGCATTAAGAAATTAGGATAATCTATGAGAAAACTTTGGGGAGTTTAAGTCATCCATGGGAAATGAAAAGCAGGGGCACCCGAGAGAGGAATATGCAGTAAATATTTGCATGTAGTATTCATGCATATGCATAGTTTTTACTGCTGCTAACCAAAGGGATCCGGGTGGTTGTGTTTTTAAGACCTAACTCTTGTTGCCTTGGGAAATAAAGCTTTGTCTGGATTTGTTTAATGTATTTCAAGAAGATGTCCTTATTACACAGTTAATTGTTAAAACAAACAGGGCTGCAGTAATTCCCCATCATATTTACTTCAGTTTTACTTAAACAAGTGAAGTTTTCTATTCTTACTTATTATTTAGGAATACAGCAGATACTCTGGAAAAAACCTTTTACCACCTCCATGGGCAAATTTCATACAGTATTCTGTGATTTTTGGCAATTATTCTTTCTGTAACTATTTTTGGGTGCTTGGTTTTTTTTCGTGAGAGGTGGTGAAAATCCCAGTGAATGATGACAGTTCTGAATTCACCCTTGTGAGTCTGGCTGAGAAGAATTTCACTTCAAGCAGTATCAAAACTGCCTACAATTGGTTAAAGTTTTCACTTCATCTTTTCCTAGAGATTTTTGCCTAGAGATTTTTGCCTAGAGAGTTGCTATGACTCTCCCCTGAAAGGATACAAAGCTTAGATCTTAGAGGTGTGCATAAAGACGTTTCAGAAATTATAAATATCCTATAGTAGTAAGAGTTAGTTAAGTGATGGGGCGTGTATTCTGGGTCACCTTACAGATTGAAACGTACTCCCAAGAACCTTACCCTTTCTTACATTAAAGAAAATATAATGTCTTTTTAGTTTAAAGAGAACTGTCCAGAAAGAAATGTATACCATAGATTTTTATGGAGCAGAAACCAAGCAAAACATTAAAACTTTTGTTATTTTATTACCTACCCTTATGCATTTACAGTAACAGCTTGGTTTCCTTCCTATTTTGTAACAGGACCTCAGTCTGCTGATCACCCATACTATGTAAATGGCTTCCTTCTGCCTTCTCCAAGATTTCTCGCTAGGATCTGCTCCAGAGAAAATGTATGAATAAGCACAGCTTAAAATTGTTCAGGCTCCTTCTGTCTGGGATACCCTTCCACCAGTAAGTTCCACAAACCTCCACATTAACACATCCCCACAGCCTCCTCTACTACTACACACTCGCATGCGAAAGTGAAGTGCATACTTGCACACTCAGGCTATAAAAGCTTCATGGTTAGGGCTGTGACACTGCCTTCTCATCACCTGGTGCACTTTGAACTGAAAAAAACCTACAACCTCCACTCAGAGAAAATGCAGTGTCGAAGAGCCAGAAAAGCCCCACAGAAGCCCTAGCCCAAGAATTACGAAATCTAGCTGGCTCCAGGCTGCTTTCCCCACCAAGTGTGAGCGCAGGCCAGCTGGCCCAAGGACTACCATTCTCTCTCAAATGCATTATCAAAGGATAATCGCAGCATATTGCAATTCACCTTGAAAATGAATTACAGTAACCCAGGGCAGTGTTTATCAGTTTGTGCCCTCTTTGCCAATCATGGATCACAGATATCTGGCTGCTTAAACTATACTACCATTCCCCTATTCTTACTGATATTAAATCAGATTAAAAAGTAGAAAAACATACATAAAATATTTTTCTAAAGCTACATGATGGGGTAAGTATTTTGCATGGACACTATGCACTCAGGCTAGAGAGAAATTATGTGACTGAAATGGGAACACTGTTCATTTGCAGTTTGGCATTTAATTGAGTGAGGTGCTGTCTAACAAATGCATTTTTTTCTTAATAAAGTTGAGGTTCATTTGATGATTCCCAGTTTAAATGCCAGCACAGTTAAGTCCATGGCTGCTAAATGATCAAGCAGAATGCATCCAGCAAATATGCTTGTTCATTGTGAGTGGACGCATCACGGCTTGATGTACTGAATAGACATTCCCTCAGACACTACTCCTGGGAGACAGATGCACATTCAGGCAAAGGCAGTCAACCCCCACCGTCAACCCCCCAAAACTGGGACATCTGGACTGAGAGTTTTCTTTTGGAAAAGAAAACACATTGAAGATGACTGGCATCAGTTTAAAGAACGCAGCGGAGTGAAGCACTGTCTGAGCTTTTTTGGTTTTGAGATGAAGAGATGTAGTAGAAGAATAAACATGAAATTCCTCAGTTGGTATCACATAAACAACCTTTGGATGCAGGGAAATGTTTCTGTCGGAAATTGAAATATATTGGTTCTCTATACATTCCGATAGAAGATTTGGATAACTAGAACAGTTTGTTCTGAACACAAATGTCATTGATATATTATTCTCACACTGAAGAGTAAACAATAGATGTATCACATCTTTAGATGACAATGTCAGAAAGTGCTGTGAGAAATGAGCATGAGTAAATAATAATGTAACTTGTTAATAATAGTGTAACTAGTAGAAAATTTTAATGTTTTTTCACGCGTACTTTCCTCACCACAGTTATAAAGGATACCTATTTAATTTAACATACTGTTATTATGAAGAGATTGTATGTAGCCCAAATATATAGAACTACATAGATTAAGAAACAGCCATTTTTCACAGTCACACTTTTTTTTTAATTTTCAATGTTAAAATAGTATATCTTCCTGTTTTCCTATAAAAGGAAACAGTTTCCATAAAACAGTTTTGCTAGTGCTTTGCATGGAACAATTTTTAACACATACCTCTGTGTGTGTTGTTCAATTTAAGATGTGAATAAGTATTTTTCATATGGGCAACCTGAGTGTTTTTCTCTGCAGTGAAAAAATGTATTCAGAGACTCAGCCAGGCTCTTATACAAATACGGTTCATTTATACAACAGCAGAGCTAACTAGAAAAGAAAAAGACGAGGGAAATCTTTGTTGGAGTAACATAGAAAAACAACCCACCAATCCTCCAGTTTGTCACACTGACGCAACTCTTCCAAAAATTTGTGGGGTTCTAACAGTCTTACAAAGATGAAAACATCATCTGTTATTAATAATATCTGTTTAGGTTTTGGCAGATCTCAGGGGAAGAAAATTCCCTGTGGATTATTATTATTAGCAATGAGTTGTAAAGAGACTACCCAGTGTTGTCCATAAAGAATAATTAATATCCAGGAATTATTTTTTTTTTAGAAGTCTCACACTTATATTAACAAAATGAAAATCTCACAGAAGAACAGAAATAAAATAACATTACAGCTGCTGTCTATATAGGGCTTTCTACAGGACAGATTGTGCAATAAGCCTGCAACAGATAATGAACACAGTATTTAGCAAATGAAAATACATTATGAAATTAAGCAATTAAATAAATTTGCTTGATATTAGAATAGAAATGAAGAACAAATAAACAAGTTTTTTCCAAACCCAAGAAAAACCATATCCAGAATATGTATCTATATTTTATTTTTATATATATATACACACCATATATATTTTCATATATATATACCAGAAGAAAACATTTGGAATATTCACAGAACACAGAGAAAGCGCCTAGTGGTTTGATGATTCCCATTTCTTGAATGGAGAAAGAGGAGAGGCACAAAGATGTTTTATGTCATACCTTTTCTAGAGACTGAACCAAGTAAAATACTTGTACCATCTTGAAAACTGAGACTGCTTACTCCTTCTTAGCAGAATGCAAGCGACTGTCATGGATGAGACAGATGATGCACTTGAACATTTGGGTAACAGGTGGCATGGCAAAACTTCAGGAAGACAAATATCCAGGAGGCATCTAGCAAAAAAAATGGAGAGCATAGTGTGTCTTTTTAATTGGTTATACAGCAGGTGCATTCAATTTGTGGACTGGGGAGATGCAGAAGCAACTGTGCCTTGTCAAGGTTAAATGCTTTAATTTTCCTCTCCCTTACACACATTTTACATTTCCATGATTCCTTTTATTTCTGTGGAGTTTTTCAATTTATGTTCGTATAAAAAAGGAAAATCAGACTCGTTTTGTTTCCATGGTTGGATGTGGAGAAACTCAGTTTATACTCTGTCTTAGTGGCACTGACTCTGTCACCAAGCTAAACAGAAAAATGGGCTAAAATGGTTTCTTTGGGTTTCATTCTTAGAGAATTTCAACTGGGGAGTCCTTCCTGGAACTGACTTACTAGACAGGTCTGAGACATGATACTTGTCTACCCAAACCATCTCAGCATTTCACAAGCTTCTCAGTGTCACCCATCTTCTCAAATACAAAATTCACGGGGCTAGTCATGGAAACTACTGCAGTAAGATTTGATCCTGCACCCATTAAAGGCACTGTTTTTCTACTGATTGCAAAGAAATAATTTCAAAAACAGTGTGATTCCAAAAATCTTTTCAAAGCAGTACTATTTTATTATACAGTATTACGGTAGCTGGCAGCCTGAGCTGTGCTATGATCTAGTGGCACTTAGTAGCCTTTCATACTCTGCAAGTATAGCTAATCCTGGAAACCACGTGAGATGTGACTACACGGACTGAACAGCCTGTGCACTTGGCATTGCTTCTATCCTATTTTTTCACACTCT
The DNA here is from genome assembly GCF_000690835.1 of Fulmarus glacialis. Lineage (NCBI taxonomy): Eukaryota > Metazoa > Chordata > Aves > Procellariiformes > Procellariidae > Fulmarus > Fulmarus glacialis. The sequence goes on along the minus strand of NW_009206689.1, from coordinate 12,986 downwards.
ATTTCTCATTGAGAAAACAAACAAACAAGCACACAAGAATTTTCAGTCCATAACATAACAAAAATGCTTGTACAAGTTCAAACAGCAAGATAAGCTGATTATTTTGCCTTTTAGTTCAAGTGTCAGCATGTTTTCAGCTGCTATCAAACACTTTCTCACACCAGATGCCCATTATATCTGTTATATGGCAAAATGTTTCAGTATGCAAAAGTCAAGGTGCATGATTTTCTCATACCTATCTTTAAAATCACCAAAGAACTTTTCATGATAGCTGTGTTTGCTTACACCCACAGCAGTTCATTTTAAAGTTCTCTTTAAAGTTCCCCTTATCATCTTTTTTCTCATGCTCATGTATGTAAATGTCAAAGTTATCACATCTCTAAGGGTAACAAATCTTTAAGCCATTTTTTTTTTCCATGCTTACTTTTGCTTGCTCTCCATTTTGCTAAATAAATTTACTTGAGTGGCTAAAAAGTTGCAATGTCCTTAAAGTTGTACACTCATGACACAAAGAAAACCTATTCCTTTTATTCACTTTTTGTGTATTTCTTTACCTCTTAGGATGCCTATCTCAATGAGCTTGCTGAAATATAAGTACTGAATACAAGTGTGCTGATTACCTCAACAGCGACATTATTTGCTTTGCAAAGGACTCTTTTACTCTAGTTCATGGTGAAGTAATTTTCTTCCAGATTCTCCCCCCTTTCCACCTCCAATTTTTTCTCCCTGTTTCCTTATGGCTACATGAAACATAATAGAATGGCTCATGGCTTTCGCAGTCCATTACTCAGAGGCTGGTTTTGGACCAAGCCACTAAACTAACTCCTAGTTTTACTCTGTGGCACTGTAAACACTGCTGAAAGTCACTAAAATTTTATTTAGGCAAGTATGCAATATTTTACCTGTACTGTTTATCTCTTCTATCAGCTATAGGAACTTTTTATAAGCCTGTTTTAATAAAATGTATAGTTTATATTGGATTTGAAAGTATTTCTAGATATGCAACTATGTTTTTCAAGCTACAGACTCAATATGGCTTTTTATTTACCAGTGCAAAGAAATGACATCAAGCTGAGACAATTCCATGCTAGGCTGGAGTGTACACGGCTGAGTGAGCAGTATCATGCCCTCAGCTAGGTAGCTGTGGATGAAGGGGAAAAGAAAGGGTTTTACGCCTTCTGTTCTGTCAGTGGAATTTAATGGAAAATATATGCCTCAGCCAGGGGCCAAGCAAGCAGCCAAACATGATGTTGGCCGCAGCCAAGATGACCCGTTCATTTGGCCGCAGAAGAAAAGCTCTGCTGCACAGAGCAGCACTTCGAAACAGCTGTACCATGGCACAGCTCTTGGTGGATTGCTAAATACAATAAGCAAAGGCCCTCACGTATTAGAAAACGGAGACAAACCAAACAAATGCAAATGCGATTAATATCCATTGCCATTCTTTCTCAGTTGTCACTTTGGCAGGTCTCAGCAGTGTGGAAGGGAGCCATCTCTTGAAATCCTCTATTACAGACCGGAAAAGTGACTTTTTTTTGGTTTTTCCTTACTATGCATTTTAAAGGACATCTGATAGACATGAATATACCCGTGAAGGAAATTTTTTCTGAGTATAATATATGAATACAAGGGCATTCAACAAAGAAAATAAGCTGCTGTCCAATGTTAATTCTTATGTATGGTTAGCACAGGACACTCATTTGGTGGAGCAGCTGTTACTAGATATTGACAAACATGACTCACATGACTATTGTGATCTGTTTTAACTTAACTGAATGTGTATTTTGCAAGACAAAAAGAGTTTTCTGATTGTTTTCATTTCATTTCGTTTGATCAATCTTTTTAATGTGAAAAGGAAATAAAAATCCTGAAATACAATCTTAAAAGAGTTCACCTGAGGCTTTTTTAGTAAAATATATATTCCACTTCTGAAATGTGAAGACAGCATAGAGGTTTTTCTCCAAGGTAAGATTAATACAGTGCAGAGGGTCAGAATAAACTCTTAATTCCATTTAAACAGTAGAGAGACCTTTGGCTGACTCTGCCTAGAGGTAAATTTCATCCTAGGTGCAGACACCAGTTACTTCATTAAATAGGGTATTGACCCATTCTGAGGCATGTTTAAACACAGGTGAGTTCAGAAGAGAACAATCATTATGAAAACTAAGGCTGCATTGTTTCTTTCAGGCCGAAGGACAAGCCAAATAATTTCATTAAACCTACTTCCACAGATTTTCCATGGCAAATTTATACAATAAGAGCATTGTGGGGTTTTTTTTAGTGTTTTAACTTTAAAACAATGGAACTAACTCTTGAAAAGAATGAAATAATTTTTTGTATTTCAGTCATCAATTATTAAAATGAATAAGTTATCCGTTATATGTTTGCATAGCTAAGGTGTTATTGATGTGCGGTTAAAACAATCCAACTCTGAATGCTCTGACTTCCTCTTAGATTCAGACTGTACACTGCTCCAAACGATAAGGCTCATTCCAAGCATAACACATAAACTGGGTAGAAGCAAGGCTTTGTAAGCTAAATTCAGGCTTTCTGAGGGAATTGCTTTCATGGGGTTTCTATTTCCTCTGTTGACCTTATATGGGACTATGGGGTCTTTTTATTTGGATGAAGTGTTTCTGAATTCTGCAATTTGGAATATCCACAGAAAAGTTAGCTGAACAACTTTAACCTTTGACGGTAAGAAGGTAGAAACAAGTCAAATAAATACTAACTGTCATAAACATAAGAAGATGACTGGGTCATAAAATTGACCTGACTGTATATGGTATCCTCTGGAAGAGAAATACAACTTGACTATAATAGAATATAATAGAATTCAATTCCTATATATTATAGTGATCAGCTAGTTGCAGCAATACTAATTGTATGCTGAAATGTTGCTAATAAATTGAAAGCAGTTTCATTAAAATACAATACATGTTTTATTTTTATTAGCAGACAAAAATTAAACCCTAAAAAAAGGAATTATTTTAATTTGAAGTAGAGAAGGCTTCATATTTCACCTTACTTAAAAATAATGTCTTTCTTTTGATGTTTACTGCTAAACTAAGAAACAAGTATGAACTAACTTAAATAGGCTTTCACTAAAGAAAATGAAAAGTGGCATATAAGAATTACTCACATTATCTGTAGTTCTTGTATTACTCTATACTTGCAAAATGGCTTATCATAATTTTGAAAAGTAAAAACTGAATTTTTCCAAAATGCCTTTGTTCCTACAGAAAAAAAGGAAGAAAAAAAAATTGCTGTGTATTTCTTATGCTCAATCCCAAATCCATTGATTTTCCAAGTGTTTTGCAATGTTTGGGCTTACTGGACCATCTGACTAATTACTATTCGTTACCATAAATCTAAATAAAATTTCAGACATCTTCAGAGCATAAGGTTACACAGCGTATCTATATTCCTCTGTGCTGTCTTTTCTCCCAAGTCTATCTTTAATCTGTAGTATATATTGGGGTTCATAAAAAAAGATCAGTCTTTTCAGAATATGGCACATAAAAGTCCCATATTCACAGTTATTCTTAACAACTTTCAAGACTGTTTTGGGAACTGCAAACTCCACTCTTTATGGATGTTTCAAATGCCAATAAATGATGCAGTGCAATCATACGTAAGTTCCCGAGCTACAGGTAGAAACAAGTGCCCAAATCCATCCCCACGCAGCATGTGGAGAGGTGGTGACAGCTGGTTCTGTGTGCACAGCCGTTTTATAGGATTTTCTGGTGTAACAGTCACAGTTGTGTACTGAGCCTTTTTCAAGCTTCGTTTAGAACATGCATACCGAAAATCCACTTGCTTTGGAGACGCAGTTGAGGGATCAGACTGATCCCCAGTTACGTCTTCACCTGACTTCCCCCTGAGTAACAGACATGACACCAGCAGGCCTCATGAACCAGCCAACTGCTAGTACGTCCTTTTAAATATCGGCTGGCAGTACCAGTCTGCAATAAGCCAAAAGTAAAGTCTGATTTATTTGGCCAAACCATACTCAATTCTTTGGTATGTTGATTCAAAGGAACGGATATGGACATGCAAATACTCTTACCTGTGCTTGCCAGGTATCTTAAGCTGCTAATCAGACCTCATTTAATGTCTTTTCTTCTGCTGGTCACCAGCCATGGGCTCCCAGGCAGCCGACTCTGTGTCACAGAGTATCTCTCCCCTGGTTTCCTTCTGTCCTGTGGGACAGAAGCACAGCAGTGCCTTCATGTGCAAATTCTCTCTGTGCAATCAGAAAAAACATGGTTAAAAGTGTGGCTGCTCTGTTTGCCTTCTGTTGAGATGATCCTTACTCAGATCAGCTCATTTCCTTTCAACATCTTTTGAAGCAAGTAAGCTATCACAAACAAGCATATAGCAGTATGTAAAATATCCTTAGCAAAGAATGCAATTTGCATTTTCCTATGGAGGAAACCTATTACTATTACCATGACATGCTGAGTAGTTTCTTTGACCTGTATATAAAGGTCCATTACAGGCTTTCAGGTCTTCCAAGTCCCATAGTTTATTCACTGATGGGTATCTGATACAGATACTGAAGGACACTCAAAGAATACACATTAAGTCTACTGTGCTCCATAGCTGGATTTTAAACATAGTATCTGCATGTTTATTTGATGTGAGCAAAGTGATCCAGTACTTGTACCATGCTGAGTACAGGTGAAGGCTATTCCACTCTTTTTCCTTATTGAGGAACCCTTCCATTGTCCTTGTCAGGGCAGCACACCCTGCATAATCTGCACTAAACTACTAGCCAGCTGCTAACGGTGAGCAACATGAGACAAAACAGGGGGAAGGCTGAGTCAGGTGTACAGATCTGCAAAGCTGGTACACCAGTGGACCACTATAGTTAATACTTTGGCCCTAAGCTATCTTTGAAAAATAACTACTTCTTTATCTTCTGAACATAGCACAACCTAAACATCTGAAGTTTGTGATTGTCCGAGGGTGACCTGGTAAACCATGGACAGTGATGCTGGAGAAGTCTTTTTGCTTTTGATCATACCTATCTGCTGCAATCCCACAACAAATTACCATCTTGCCAAGTGTTTTTTATCTTAGCTATATCATATACAAAACCAGGGAGGAAAATCAGAAGATCAGTAATGAATACTTTTATTTGCTGAGGCTTACTTAAATGAGGTTTGAAAGTTTTCCTTTGTAAAAATACCCAGCTTATGGTCATTTAATTCCAAGTGTTTGTACAGTCAGTTAGATTGATCATGATAAGACCTTCTTCATCTCTAAGAATTGACACACTAACATTTCTTGATGAGTCACACCCAAATTTTGACTTATGCCTATCAATAGGAACAATAAGAGAAATGTACAAAATGGTCCACAGACCCCTGATAACGAACTAATTCCTTCTGAGTTTTTTTTAAAAACTTTTGTTTTCAAAATACAGCATTTTTTAATATTTGAATCTTTCTTACAGATGCTTGCTATTTGTAGCACTCTTCATTTGAAAAGGATGGGGAAGGAGTTGTTTTATTCAAGTACCACATAAATTAAGTATTTTGAACTACATAATTATTATTTGATATTCTAAGAATAACTTGCAATTAATTAAATGTCATTATAATTTGAAGTAATTTCAGCTGAAGTATGTGGTACTGATACTGTTCTATGCAGTTCCATTTTTTTTAAGGTATAATATTAAAAACATACTTAGCAGCATTATTAAGTTGTAGTGATATCGCATTCATGAAGTTATTGAGGGTCACCGTACATTAGAAAAGGAGAATATTTCAAGAGACTTTCTTACTTTTGTCAAATTCAAAGTTTCAGCTTCTTTTTGGAAACACAGAAAGTAGAGAGAAAAATTGTAAAATTGATGAGAATTATTCCAAGCATCCAAAAAGTTAATTAGCTTTTTTTTTTTTTTTTTAGGAAAACCATGAGTATTTATTGCTATAAAATTAATAATAGAGTTTATATATCTACCTTTATCACAACAGTAAAAAAAAGATTTTAATTTCATTTTGTGTCAACTTTGAATACAGTGTATTATACAGTAAAAATACCCTCCAGAATATTTTTCAGTAACACCGCTGTTTCAGAATCATCAGTTTTACAAACTTACAGGAGCAATAGGAACAAAATTCTTCCACTCCAGAAACCAATATTTTATAGAACAGAAAAGGACTAAATTTCTGTGGGTCTATGGAGGACAAAAGCTGTCCTATGGTACTCTGCTGAGCTGTATATCAATAATTAAATAGTCATTCAAAGAAGGAGAAATGAAACTTGGAGTCAAACAGGGTGTTCAGTGCTCAAAGTTCACATTATCACATACTTCGGCTTTTTAGGTACCTGTCGGTCACAGTTCAGTTTCTCAAACTAAATTACATTCCCCAGATTCCTGTATGGCTCAAAATGAGGTCCCCGTGGAAGGGATTTATAACTGGACAGAAGCAATTAGGAAATTATAAACATAGCAGTTTACCATAAAGCCTTACCCTGGGATGTGGGGGAGGCATATCTCCCCATGTCTAACATCCCATATACGAATGGTGGAGACCTAAGTTATTTAAAAATAAAACTAAGGCATTTTCAGTTCTATCTTTCAAAACACAGCAAGAACATCTCACCTCATTAACAGCTGAGCCTGGGATTTAAATTCTATTGAGATGTATAAAATTTGTACACAATTCTTGCTCCAGCTTGAGTTCATATCTCACAGGTGTGTCCCACACATCATCTCAAAGGTCCAGTTTTGGTGTTTTAAAGCAAAACATTTACCATAAATGATAATATAAACATATGCAAAACTCTGCAGAACCTGAAAGGACTTAATCAGGAAATAGTTACTAAGTTATTCAGCTCAGTCAAGAATGGAAATCATCCTCTGTTTTCCAAGAAGCAGAATTGTAGGGAGGAGAGAGCATTTCAATGTGGAAATCATGAATCGTGTTAGATGGGTAAATCTTGCATATGTTCCTTAATAGCTTCATCCCCAAATCTTATTCTCTTTCTCATTAGGCCATTAAATTTCTCACTAATTAGAATTTGTGATGAAGCAGTCCAAGGAGGAATCTGGCCAGAGCTGACTATTTCAAAAAAGATCAACATAGAATCTGATAATTGATCTTAATGGGTATCTCTGCATTGATGATTTAGTTTTGAAATCCAAATACAAATTTCTGCTAACAACGCGCTTCATTGTGCAGCTTTTGTTTTGCTCTCATATATAACAGCTGTAAATCTCTCATACTAAACACAACAGAATTGTGCATTGCAAAGAGATACTAAGACAAAGAATCCATTGGAGACAAGGTGAAAAGAAGTGAACTTAAAAAAAAAGGCAAGAGCTAAAAAACTTTATTTGTAGTTCCTCAAGTACCTGTGATGTCCTTCTATTGTAATCACACAATTCACATGGTGATTGAATTATTTGATTGATTTTAGCGACTGATTTTGTTAAAGCTTTGGTGAAAGATTCAGTTCTTTCCTGGGAGCTCCTTTGTGCATACTAAAACTTTGTGATTGTGAAATGAGATTTTTACAGTTAGTGTTAGGATTTTATGGTCACTTTTGCCTCATTTTAAGGTGTAGGTAAAACATTTCTACAATCTTTCAGCTGCCTGCCTTTAAATTACAGAGACACAGCAATTAGAGACACTGTATTACTGCACCTCACTGGTTGTGCATAAAGACTAGATGATGGCAATATTATTTCTAACAGCTGGTGCAGTTCTCTCATGTAAAGTACAAAATAAAGTAAGATTGCAAGTGCCAAACATGATCTATCCAGCTCAGTTAGCAAAAGCTGTGAAGTTACCGTATCAGGGTTTCAGAAGCCAAATACAGTTATGCAGAAGCAACTCTCTTTACAGTTTCACTGTTACCCAGACTAGCTTGGTTATCCCTGCGTGTACTGTCTGTACATCTTCACATCAAAGTATAGATGCAGTCTGTTTCTCTAAACCAGCATGTCTTAAACTGCAAAACTACATGCATACAAGCTACGGGGACAACCCTGATCATTAGATGCCTAATCAGGAAGCCACGATGTTACACTTTTGAAAGGTTTCAGAAGCCATTGAAAGAATTAGTGTGTCCAGTTCTGGGATCTCCAGTTTCAAAAGGATGTTGGTAAATTTAAAAGGATTCAGAAGAGTAAGCTGAGGTCTGCTGGGTGATAAGTCCAGTAAATACCTATTGAGTTTCATTTATTTAATTTACCATACGACATTTAGGTGATAACTTGGTGACGGTGAACCAGTGCATACAAGGGAAGACAGCTGATGGAATTTTAGTGTACTTAAATAAAGACACAGAATAGTAATAAAGGTATAAAGGGATCAAAGAGAAGGAAGCTGAAGCTGGCAAATTTAGTTTAGAAATAAAATACAAACAGTTAAACAGTCAAGAGCAAAGGCAGTTAATCAGTGGAACAACGTACATGGTAGACTACCCATCACTTAAATCAAGACTCGTTTTTTTCCTAGAAGACATATATCCTTTACGCTGATGCCATGGGCTTGATGTCCCATTCCTCGGAGCATGAAAAAGCTGCAAGGCTGAACAGAGCCACAGTGTGGCTAAGGAAAGGGATGCGCAGGAGCTTGACAAGAATGTCCACCACCGCAGACAGACCTAATGGGGAGACGGCAGCCTCCCTTTTCCCCATGACACATTACTTAGGATTGTATCAGTGAAGATCTAGAGGAGAGAAAGCAGCTTCCCAGGCCCCCTTCCTGACCAGTATAGCCATGCAATGCCTTTTACTAGGGACAAAGTGTAAATTTTAAACAACTGATTGTATATACTTGATATAAATGTGTGAGGAAGAGAGTGTATGCTAAGTATCTTACTAGACAGGTCATACCAACGGGTAGTTTATGGATAAGTTGTTGACAAGCCATCACATATAGTGCTGCTTCCTTCTCCAGTTGTCATTTCAGCTTTCTTGAAGTTATCAGTGTATTGTAAACATAAGTTTTATATCCCTGTGCTCCTGTGCCGACACAACCTTTCTATTACTCTCCCTTTGGTAACCAGTATGCACTGCCATCAAACCACTGCTAATCCTGATGTGTTGGGAAGCAGTACAAAAGAGAAAGAGAGAGGATGAGAGGAAGGGAGGGAGGGAGAGAGGGAGAAAGAGACTTTTCTCTCCCTCCCTCTTTCACTCTCCTTTTCATGTGCTCAGGCACAGAGCTAAATATCTTTTGCAAAAGCAAATGGCCTCTTTCATGAGACAACTGAATAAGGCATTGGAAAATCCACAAATATTAATAACTGGTTGTTTTAAAATAGCAAAAGAGCCTCACTGTTCTCTTTGAAGTATAAATGGATGTACAAGCATTTTACATTTAGTCCAAACTAAATATACACTTTATTCTTTCATTCCATCAAACTTGCAGACATCTATTGGGAATTAGTAATATATGCAAATAGAGTACTTGGTTTTAGAGAGAGTGAACATTCCATTTAAAGGTGACATCAGTACACATCTATCAAAAATCATGAAATTGAATAATAAATATATTGCATTATATTTTAGGGTTCTTTCTCCTAGTTCCTGCAGCAGTTCCTGAGTAGTACTGCATCTGCAGTCTTTACAGCTATGAAGACACCAGTTTTGTTTTTACAAGATTATTAACTACTTAATGAAGTGGGACATTAAAAAGAATATCCAGTACCACAAGTGTTTTGAAAGAACACTGTGAAGGAAGTGCAAAATAATTTGTGATACCTGTATGCAGTAGACTGACTACTGCCATGGGAGTAGGCTCAGCTGTGCAGTCTGTTACATGCGGCGTAGATGACTTAGGATCTGTTTGGCATGAGCATGGGCAGTCTTGTGACAAAGGAGCTGTAAGAATGTAGTTCATAATCCTTAGAGAAACTAGACCCTATGATAGTTGAGATACTTAAAAGACTTTTTTTTAAAAAAAACAACCTTGCTTAGCTTCAGCATACACTACACTTAAGATTCCTGTGTACTAATGAGCACCTCTAATCAGGAAGTGTATTTTCAATTAGGTACTTGTTCCAGCTGTACTAGGTGCTTACAATCACTAAAGAAACCTTTAATTTAATAAAAGGAATACATGTAGCTCTCAGCACAATCTCTGTAGAAATTATGGAGTTAACGTTTAAGGGACTAACTGCCTTTAAAACTCGTGGGCCATCCTTTCAGATGAGGCAAAGTACCTACACTACAGGAGAAGCAAAAGTATATCTGGGTATTGGAAATAAGCACAACTTCTAAAACGGTACCCCTGTTTTGTGGGCATGGCTATGAGGATATTAGACAGGAATCCTAAAATATTTTTTGACACATTCCTTAAGTCCCACAAGGATTCCTGAGCCTTTTCTCACATCACCGTTTACTGCAACCACACACAAAATGGAGCAGGTCCACTGAGGCACTGGGATTCCTAATCCTGTTAAATGCAGAGGGCAAACAGCATGTCAGAAAATTCATCTCCATCTAACCTCTTGTTTAGGAAGTCACCTTCTCCTTTCCAACAGCATGCAAAATGAGCAAATCAATGAAAATTTTGTCCCCTACTCCTGATGAAGATCAAGAAGAAACTTTGGATTTCTCTGCCTGTGCACAGCTGGTGAGGGGAGCCAGCCTCAGGCTCAATTCATTTATCACTGCCCCTTACTTTACCTAGTATCTTCAGTTCAGCTGTATACTTAAAAATGCCCATGCACATCTGGGTGTGTAGTGACATGTCAGAAATCCCATGAGTGCTGGACTGTCTATTGAAAGACAACTGACCTGATGCAAATGTAGGCTTGTCTGACTGTGGCTTTAGGAGATGCTGGTTGTAATGGCTATGTTTAAGATTATGTTCTGATCAGCAAGCGAGCAATATAACTCTCCCTAGGATTGAGAAAGCGAAACAATCCTCATCCACGTGCTTGGCTCCTATTAGGAAAGCCTGGTAGATACTAGCATAACTCTCTGTACACTTTGCTGAAGCATCCATGACATTTACGTTGTCAGTGGCTAAAAGGAGAGAAATGATTCCCTAAAGGCCCCTTTCCACTGTTTATCAAGAACCCCCAAAGAGATTTCTTAAAAGCTGGGTCAGTTCTCCAGAGGGGGGCATTCCATGGAGCTCTCCAATGCTTTATTTTTATTATGCTGAAAGAGCCCTGTCAATTATGTGCAGGAAAACACTCGTTCAATTAACATTCTCTGTCATCTGAAAGTATTTAAAGATAACTTCAGGCTTTCTGTATCATGGCCTATTTTTCACACTGCGCCTAAACTGCAACCTTGTTGTTTTAGTCTGATATAGTTTATGTGCAGCTTGAAACGAGACGCCTATTAGCAACTACATTTGATTTTTAAATTCAATTTTTAAGGCAATTTAGGATGAAATTCATGAATAAGGGCTAAATTAACAGCCAAAGACTCTAATTCTTCCTTTCACTATGAAGTTTTCTGTGACTTCTGACTCAATAATAGTCAGATTCCAGCTGTCCTATTTATAAACAATCTCTCTATTGATAAAACAGTCTGTCACTAGCTATTTAATGCATTGTGATGATGATCTATATGGTAATAAAAACATCACTGCTGTGTACCCCTCTGGGAAAGTGACTGTTGTGAACTATAGTACAGTCCTTGTTACACAGAGTGGCTTCTCCCACAAAAATAGTGCTGTTGCTTAAATAACAAATATCGTCCTGTCCTTGCAAATAAGGTGGACCTCCTGTGGTGGTATCCTAACAAAGTAGACATTTCCCCATTAGGAAAACTTCAGATTATTTTGACTGTACATCTTTCCATAAATTTTCAGTATATTGTGTAGTGTTTGTTCTATTGCACAACAGGGGAAAAAATGTCTTCACAGGACAGAAGACTCCCTTCTTCAACGGCAATACTGAATAAAACCAGAGTTGGTACAAAAAGGCGAATTTTTCCTCTTCTCTGACATTTTGAGACACATCTTTCACGTGACAGCTCAATTAGCGCACCTTAGAACAAAATCTGCTTTCTGTGCAATAATATTACATTGTTGGATGACGTTAATTATTTATCTGCAAATATCACCATAATTTTCTCCTGTGGTACTACTGCTTCACGAGCTTGTCTTTCTGAGCATGAGTTACCTAATCTAAACATTTAATTCTGCAAATCTTCCTGAATTTCATCTTGTTCTGAGGTCCAGGCCAAGGTTTTCACAACAACATTCCTAATTGCTAAATAGCTATATACCATATTTTAAGCAGAGCTGCTTATCAGTATTCTGAATAGAATCTGAGCCTCTATGTACCTCTGGGGCTTTGCCCTTGAGGTACCACCCTGCTCTGTCAGGGTGCTTTTGATAACTGATCTTTCAGTATTGCTGCTCAACAGTGCAGTGAATTTAAGTCTGTGCTTTTCTACTGTCATGGAGGAAAGTATCACAACCTGAAGTCAGGGTAGTTCACACTGCTGTCCCTCATTATTCTAATCCCCACATCCCCAGTGATTATTCTGTCAAGGGGAAACATCCAATTCTCAGTCATCTTCTTGTTCTGATCAAATTCTTGTCCTTTCTAATTCTTTTTCTACTCTGAGTTGTTTTGCTAAGACTTATTTCCAGCAATTTATCCCTTTGAAAATAATAGAATCATAGAATCATTAAGGATAAGAATCATTAAGAATCATCTAAAAGACCTCTAAGATCATCGAGTCCAACCGCCAACCCAACACCACCATGCCCACTAAACCATGTCCCTAAGCGCCACATCTACACGTCTTGTAAATACTTCCAGGGATGGTGACTCCACCACTTCCCTGGGCAGCCTGTTCCGAGGCTTGACCACTCTTTCAGTGAAGACGTTTTTCCTAATGTCCAGTCTAAACCTCCCTTGGCACAACTTGAGGCCATTTCTTCTCGTCCTATCGCTAGTTACTTGGGAGAAGAGACCAACATCCACCTCACTACAACCTCCTTCCAGGGAGTTGTAGAGCGTGATAAGGTCTCCCCTCAGCCTCCTCTTCT
>NW_009206688.1:1496-7321 GCF_000690835.1 Fulmarus glacialis | reverse complement strand
AGGAGGTGCTGGCGGCGGTGGGGGATGAGGAGGAGGAAGGCTTCGTGGACGTGTGCGGCAGTGGCCTGCTGATCTACGGGGAGATGCACAGGAAGCTCTTCCAGCACCAGCGGGAAGGCGTCGCTTTCCTGTACCGCCTGCACCGGGAGGGCAGGCCTGGCGGCATTCTGGCAGACGACATGGGCCTGGGTAAGACCATCCAGGTCATCGCCTTTCTCTCGGGGATGTTCGACGCTGAGCTCGTCCAGCACGTCCTGCTCGTCATGCCCACCACCCTGGTCAGCAGCTTTTTTGGACCCCCGGCCTGCGCGTCAAGGAGTTCCACGGCACCAGCAAGACGGAGCGCACCAGGAACCTGGAGAGGGTCCAGAGGAAGAACGGCATCGTCATCACGAGCTACCAGATGCTCATTAACAACTGGAAGCAGCTTGCCAGCAGCCACGAGCAGGAGTTTGTCTGGGACTATGTCATTCTCGATGAAGCGCATAAAATCAAGTGCCCGTCTAACAAAACGACCAAGTGTGTATATGCGATTCCTGCAAAGCATCGCCTCCTCCTCACGGGCACCCCAGTGCAGAACAACCTGCGGGAAATGTGGTCCTTATTTGACTTTGCATGCCAAGGCTCTCTCTTGGGAACGGCCAAAACTTTTAAAATGGAATACGAGAATCCTATTACTAGGGCAAGGGAGAAGGATGCAACTCTGGGCGAGAAAGCACTGGGGCTAAAGATATCTGAGAATCTAACGACAATTATAAAGCCATATTTCCTCAGAAGAACCAAAGAAGATATCAAAAACAATCACGCTGACCAACCAGATGCTCCTCTTCCTGAGGATCCAAGTGAGAATAGTGTTCCTGTCATGCCATCTCTCACTAGGAAAAATGACTTTGTTGTGTGGGTGTACTTGGCACCAGTGCAGGAAGAAATCTACAGGAATTTTCTCTCTCTGGATCACGTGAAAGAAGTGCTGATGACAACCCGATCCCCTTTGGCTGAGCTGACTGTCTTGAAGAAGCTGTGTGACCACCCCAGGCTTCTGTCTGCAAGAGCATGTATCCAGTTGGGCTTGGAAGAACAGGAGTACTCTGAGCAGGATCACAGGAGTGAAGCAGGTATGCTTTCATGTGCTAGTAAAATAGATCATCTCTCTGATGAGACTGTGATTCGGGAGTCTGGGAAAATGGTGTTCCTTGTAGGACTTCTAGAAAGACTGCGAGAGGAGGGACACCGAACCCTGGTGTTCTCGCAGTCGAGGAAGATGCTGGATATCATAGAGCATGTCTTGTCTCGCAGAAAATTCAAGATCATGCGTATTGACGGAACAGTAACCCACCTAACAGAACGGGAGAAGCGCATTAACGCCTTTCAGAGTAACAAGGACTACTCCGTCTTCCTGCTCACTACGCAAGTTGGTGGCGTTGGTATAACCTTAACAGCAGCCAGCCGAGTGGTGATCTTTGATCCCAGCTGGAATCCAGCTACAGATGCTCAGGCTGTAGACAGAGCTTATAGGATCGGGCAAAAAGAGAACGTAGTAATTTATAGACTGATTACCTGCGGTACAGTGGAAGAGAAAATATACAGGCGACAAGTATTTAAGGATTCATTAATAAGACAGACTACCGGTGACAAAAAGAACCCGTTTAGATATTTCTCCAAACAGGAACTAAGGGAGCTTTTCACATTGGAAGATACTCAAACATCTGCAACTCAGATCCAGCTGCAGTCTTTGCACGCCACCCAAAGAAAGACTGACCTGCAGCTGGATGAACATATTGCTTATCTGCACTCTCTGGAAATGTTTGGCATTTCTGATCATGACTTGATATATACGAGGGAAATAGCTCACGAGGAGCAGGTTGAGAGTGAAGAAGCCCATCAGTACATTCAACGGAGGGTACAGAAAGCCCATGAGCTAGTTCAGTTAGAGTCTCAGCTTAGAGACCAGAGGATGGAGGGGATCAGAAATGCTTGTGAAGAGATGTGGCAAAGACCACCAGAACTGGTTTCTGAGCCAAAGAAGTTGTCTCCGGGGTTGAACAACATAAATCACTTTGTTTCACCACCAGTAGCTGATAAACATGAAAATGACAAGGTTATCGATCTTACAGAGAACGAGGAGGCACAGGTTCTTAACGTCAGCTCCAAAATGACAAGTCTGACTATTGATGACTTGGATGAAGAGAAACTGGCACAAGATGTGTCTAGCATGGATACAGAGCTGCTTAATACCAGCAAGACAGTGAAACAATCCAATATACAAGAATCTGAGCAAAGCATTATACCATCACCACCACCATCATGTGGACTTCATCCACTTGAAAAAGAGAGTCAGAGTCTTGAACAGAATTGGTGTTCCCATGTAAATTCAGATATCTTGACTGAGGCAGGGAATGGACTGTCTGGGCATCATCAGCATTCCTCTAATGAGTCTGGTATGGCTGACGATCCCAAAAGGTTAAGAGATGCAGAAATGTCAGATCAGGTACTTGACCCACATACTGCCTTAGGGACAGAGAATAATGACGTTCCTGAGCTAGCTTGGGCTGCCGCAGTGCCAAGTTTATCAAATGTTATGCCAGAAATCCATGCTGGGCTCCAGAAGTCTCATGTGCTGGAAACCAGCTTGGAGGATATGTCTGTGCCTTCTCTCCAGGATCAAGTTGACTTCAATCTGGTCTTGGAAGAGTCTGAAGATGGATGGCAAGATGCCTCAAATAGAGAAAGATCAGTGGAGCACCCAGAAAAGGAGGGCTTCCAACTGAAAGCAGAAAGTTTTTATAAATCTCCAACAAAAAAATCTCCAACAAAAACTTGGCTAAGTGAGAATGGTAACTGTGGAAAACCCTGTCACACAGCTGAAGAAGAGCCAAATAACTCCCTGCAAGGGAGTGAAGCATCAGAGGAAAGCAGTTGTGCCTTTGCTTTTGGTAGAAAGAAATGCTTAAAAAGAATTGTTTCAGACAGTGAGGATGAAGACCATTCCATTATGACCTTGGAGGAAAACCAGTCTGAAAAAAGGCCCTCTCCCTTGAATAGCCCTCTGCATCAGCTTCTGGAAGGAATTAGTGCATCCACTCCTAAATGTGACAGAAGTATAGCAAAAGCCATCTTTTCTCCCCAACTAACTAACAGTGGTAACAGGTCGACCGCTTCCAGGCTATCTCTAATCAACAAGGTGGTAGACGAGGTTGAGGATATTGGAGAAATCATGGGAACCACTGATGAGGAAGATGATGACAGTGATGAGGAGCAAGACGACCTTGTGGAAGAAGAAGCTGAAGAGTGTAGTGGGGAATCTGCTGAGCCTGAAGAAGAACCTGCTGGAGAAACACTTGATACAGCTGAAGAATCCTTCAATCTAGACAGTATGCCCTCTGAGCAGTCTGAAGCAGATGAGACAGAGTCATCTCAGGAGGAATCCACTGGTGATGCTGAGCTTCAGTCAGGTGAGCAGATAGACTACTTCACCCAGGAAAGCATTTCTGAAAAAGAGGTTGGTCAGAGTTCCTCTCCTGCTGTATGCGATTACAATACCTTGGTAGACAGTGGGAAGAAACTTAAGAACGACGGAAAACTACAGGAGGCGTTGAACTGTTTCCTGCAAGCACTTGACATAAAAAGTGGAGATCCTGAAGTTATGCTTATGACTTTAAACTTGTATAGACAGTTAGCCCAGAAATGAAATATGTATACACTTATTAAGTACAGTCTTACTTCTTCTCATTAAATGTTTGTCTGAACTACATCACTATCATTTTTTTGAACTTGCTTAAGACTGATGGCTGCAATATACACTTCCTTCATGAAGAAACAGTCTAAGAATCTAGTTGTTAAGGTGTTGGGTGCTGGGGAAGGGACTTCACTGTGGCCTCAGTTCACAAAGATGAAAACAGTTCATGCTCCTGCCTGATTAATAAAAAAAGTCGTCTTTACGTCTAAACCCCTCTCCAAGCTTGCATTCCTGGCTTCATCTTTCTGCCCTTCAGATTCTGTCACTGCCTCTCTCTTGAGAGAGAGGTTCGATGGCAGCTGCTAGCAGTCTAAACTCAAGCTGCTGTAGTTCCTCCCTCCTTGACTTGAAATAAGCAGATTTGTCTCCCTGAATGTCACCTGCCATTTGGGTGAGCTGGATGCTGGTGCAAAGGAGAGAACAGAGCTACTGCAACCAGGTTTTAAGTTGGTCTGAGAATGTATTTGCTGTGAAGGAGAGGGGAAGGAAAAAAAAAAAAAAAAGTTGGTTGCTGCTATAAATCCTCCAAGCAATGGAGGCCAGCACACCATCTGCCTGGTGCCAGGCCTAACACCGAATGTGGGACTGCAGAAACCCTTCTGCTCTAATCCCTGCCAGACTGCGGTTGCTGTAGAAGCGGTATGTAGGTGGGGGGTTGCAGAAGGACTGGAATAACGATTAGATGTTGACCTCTGCAAGGTGCTGAACACCTCAAACCTTTTGGTATTGCTGGAGGAGTCAAGGACTTCAAAGGAGTCTCTAGTCTGACCTTGTTTGGGCCCAACCCCCCCATCTATATTTCCCTCCGAGTAGTTCAGTCGAAGCCTGATCTTGCACAAAGGCAACAGGAGGGGGAAATACTGCTTTTAAAGTTTTGAGCCGCTTTTCCTCTAGTAAGGAAGTCCTCTAACCCTCTTCCCACATATGGTTTAGCTGTGGTAGATTAAATATTTCTGGTACTGTAGGCACAATGAAGCTATGAAGTGGGTTCGTAGTTCAGAACCATGCAAGCTTAAAATCAGAAGAACCTTGTGCTGTCCTTTAGCAATGCTCTGCTTATCTGACTTGCCCCTCTGCCGCCACCACACTGAGAAACTTGGCCAGGGTATGCTCATCACTATGATCGTCTTCTGTACGGCCTTTCCTTGTGACAATATGGCCGTGAATTTTGATGCTTCCTCATGCCACATGCATGTTTAGTACCTAGCGAATTTGCCTTCTGTATTACAGTATGATAGCAAGGGACACTTTCACACCTTGCTAAGTTTTACAGTTTTTGGAGAAGAAACCGGTCTGCTGAATTTGAATCCTTTGTACTAGGAGACATGACAAACACAAACAATGATCCTGTTGGCACAGGAGATGTGCCAGTGTGCTTTTGCCAAGAGCTAGAACAAAGCTCTGGTAGCCTGGAAACAAGTAGTTTATTAATAGAGTATTCCTTAAATGAGGCCACATCTGCTCTTGTACTGTAGAAAGGCCTGTCTGCCTTTCATAACGAAATATTAATGCACTAGAGCTTTGCAATCATTCATTGGCCTCTCTGAGCATTCCGTTCTCTAAACAAAACAAACACCCCAAAAAGGGAGGGAGGAGAAGACCTGCCCTGGTTTTGGTCTCGCCTCCTCCTTGTAAATGATCTTGGGAAAGGCCTGTTGTTCTCTTTGATGTTTTCTCTCATCTCTGAGCCCTCTGACACCGAACGACGCTCGCCTAGAAACAAAGCTGGTGTGTTTTTAGAGATGTGCCTAGTTTGAGTGCTGTCTTTCAGCAGGCAGGGGATCACTGCACTCAGGAAGGGGATCACTGCACTGGGATATTTATCGCTAAGATCCAAGAAGTAGGAGACGTGATGTGCTGTCTCACTCACATCAATCATGCTATCCTTCAGGTAGTCTTACCAGAAGGGTGAGGCACAGCCTGCTGGGCTGGAGACATGTAGAATCATAGAATCCTTAAGGTTGGAAAAGACCTGTAAGATCATCGAGTCCAACCGTCAACACCACCATGCCCACTAAACCATGTCCCTAAGCCCCTCATCTACATGTCTTTTAAATACTTCCAGGGATGGTGACTCCATCACTTCCCT
>NW_009206688.1:1016-1475 GCF_000690835.1 Fulmarus glacialis | reverse complement strand
TTCCAGTAAAGAACTTTTTCCTGATGTCCAATCTAAACCTCCCTTGGCACAACTTGAAGCCAAGTTTCTCGTCCTATCGTACTGGACGCCTAGCAGCAGGGGAATGCAGGAAGCAACAAGCAAGCACTTAGTGGCTTTTCCCTCATTCAGGCCCAAGTTACACAATTTCTTCCCCCAGCTTCATGTGGATAAGATGTGGCTTTAGGTATGGGTAGCTTTGCATTCAGGAGGACTCCTTTCCCCGACTCCCCTTCCCCGCTGCTGCTCAGCCAGGGTGCCTCCAGCCCTGGCCTGACCCACGCCTCTGCAAGAACAAGCCGCCTGCCTGGGGCAGCGACCGCCAGCTCTAGCTGTAGCGTTACCCACCCTCTGCCGAAGGGAGCATCCTCCCAGTCCAAGTCTGAGCTCTGGAGCAGACACTGTAGCATAGGAGCTGTCTGCATCCTCACTGGCGAGGAT
>NW_009206688.1:0-878 GCF_000690835.1 Fulmarus glacialis | reverse complement strand
TTTCCCTTTCTGGATCACTTACATTTGCAGACAAAAGCCTGAGCACCTTATTCAGGTGGACAGATCATTGTGTCTGCAACGGGAAAAGCAAGAGGCTGGCCTGCCAGACAAAGCAGATTTCAACAACTGTGAAAAGCTCTTATTTCACCTTTCCCAGGGAACGCTTTACCTCTCTAGGCAGGGCCCTGTTCTCTGCCAGCTGAAATCTGTGCGTCCTGCCACGACGGCAGGAACGGCCGGCTGCCTGCAAGCACACTGCTGGTTATGACCGACTTGCTCCAAAGTCAAGGTGTCTGGGAAGCTGTCGGGACTCAAGCAGTCAACAAGGTAATGGTCATTCATATTTTATTTTCTGCCTTCCACCATGATAATGTGGTACCCGAACTTTGTTTTGACAGGAGGGTCTGTATACACCGGCTTGTCCATGCTGCTCACGGGCAAGGCGAATGCTGCTTCCTGGAAAGGTCCCACCATGGAGCCTCTGGTCATCCAGCCCAAGTCTCCCTGGAAGAAGGAACCATCAGGGTTAAGCTTTGAGAATCTCACTGCAACAGCGGCTTTATCAGCAGGGAGGGCGGGTGACGTGGCCGTGGGACAAGAAACCTGTCCTGGCAGCATCTGCCTTGGCAGTGTGCACCGCTGTGAGGGAGGACAGCACACAGAGGAAGAGCTCCTCACACAGGGCTGCCTCCTAGCAAGCACCGGCTGGCTAAAGCCACGGCAGGCTTGGGCTCTGCCCTCCCCAAGGGCTGCCTGTTGCCGTGTGGGGCTCATGCGCCTCAGTTCTGCTGCAAAGAAGCATTTACAGCTGAGCTACTGGCGCCTACTCATGCCTTTGCCGAGCAGTTAAGGCTGCCCCTGATGGTATTTGCCCGCCC
>NW_009206687.1:3662-3903 GCF_000690835.1 Fulmarus glacialis | reverse complement strand
GCACCCCGCGCTCGCGCCCGCACCCCCATGCACGCAGACAGCATGCCCCGCGCCCAGCCGTACAACAAGCGTCGCGCCCGCCTACTCCGAAGCATCCCCATGCACTTCTCCTTGCAAAACCCCAGCCCCGTGAAAATATTCTGCTTTTCAAGTTAAAATCCTGAAGAGCAGATTCCAGGTTGAATCCCCAGATGGATTTCTCTGCATATTAAAAGCACAGCCGGTTCCCAGTGCCAGGGCA
>NW_009206687.1:0-3520 GCF_000690835.1 Fulmarus glacialis | reverse complement strand
TCCCACCGATTTTGCCAGAACTTAATGTGCCATTCAGATACAGTTAAGCCAGTAATAGGCAGCAGCCTGCGCGCTGCAGGGTTTTAACTGCCTCGAAAAACACTCTTTAGCTCCCGTCTCGCCCCGTGCACATGATGCTGCGGAGGCGAAGCAATGCCAGGGCGAGGAGGGACCCCGGCGCTGTGCCAGTCCCTCCGCGGAGTCTCGAGGCAGCTTCGGGCTCGTGGTAATAGCACCCACGACAGCAACACCCCGGGGCTCCTCACCAGCCCTGCCGGTCCTGGGACTGATGCTCGGCCACCAGCGGCTCCCCCGCCGCTCCCGCGGCTGCTAATCCCCCCTAAGCATCCCAGCGCTCCCGTCAGCAAAACGCTTTCTGGCTCCAGACAAATCCTCCCAAAGAGTTTTGCTGAGCACGGACTTTCCGCCTGTCCAAAGCCCATAGACAAGTTAAAGCGCTCCTCACCAGCCCTGCCGGTCCTGGGACTGATGCTCGGCCACCAGCGGCTCCCCCGCCGCTCCCGCGGCTGCTAATCCCCCCTAAGCATCCCAGCGCTCCCGTCAGCAAAACGCTTTCTGGCTCCAGACAAATCCTCCCAAAGAGTTTTGCTGAGCACGGACTTTCCGCCTGTCCAAAGCCCATAGACAAGTTAAAGCACCTGCCCGATAATTACATTCCACTAAAACTGGGCGAAGCATGTGTTGGTGCCAACTTTATTTTCTGTTAAAACCTTTGTAAAAGTCTTTTCTTCTGGAACGCGGCTCAGCGCCGTGGCTCAGCTACGGAGGGAGGGGGTTAGACTGGCTCAGCAGCCACCGGCTCAGCGGATCCGAGGTCTCCTGGTGAGCAGGGAACGGGATCTGAAGATGCTTTCCGAAAGGAGCTGGCAGCAATAAAGCAGCCTGTCCTGCAGAGCGGAGGCAGCTTGGTCCCGATCCTTGCTGGAGAGCTTGGATTCTTGCTGGATACCACGTTGTCCTTGCAATGAGCAGGGCAGCCCCAAAACCTGCACTGCCCTGGGATCACCCCCCAAACCGCGCCATCCACCCCTGCTCCTGCACTGCAACCACATCCCAGCTCAGGCCAAGAAGCCCAACCAGATGCATCCCTCCATTCCCATCCATTGCCTTTTCTCCTCCAGCCCCAGCTGCTCCAAAGCCCACGCCGAGCCCCCATCCCGGGGGAAACCCACTCACCATCCTCCCTGGACTTCTGGATGAAGGCCTCCACGCCACTTTCGCCATAGCTGCCCTCGGAGGCCAAGGTGGAGACATAATTCCACTTGAGGGCTTTGACGATGTCCACCATGGCTTGGGCTTGGTAGGTGTCGGACGGGACGACGCGGGAGAAGAAGTCATAGCGGCTGTTGTCACTCAGGTCCGGCGCGGTGGAGGCATAGCTGATCTGGGGGATCTGAGAAAGACAAAGCGTCAGGAGAAAGAGGTGATCTCCACCCCACTGCGATGCCCTCACCTTGCCCAAGCTCCCAAAGCCCTGCTCTGGAGGAGAGGGAGATGGAAATCAAGGAAGACTATGGGTCAAGTGGGAGCACATGCCACCAGACAGACATGGGATGCTCCACAACACCCAGGACCAGCCACTCATGGAGGGGAGACCACGGAGTGGAGGGTGATCAGCTCTGCTGGGTCTTGGTGGCAACCCAAAGGCTTTGAGCTGGTGATTTCCATTCGTATTTGGGTACAGGAGACACAAAACCACCCCAACCCACACCAGGACACACATCTGCTCTGCCCCCTCCAGACCCACACACACCGATGTCTGGGAAGGGGGAAAATAAAACCATCGGAAAGCGCAGAGCTGCTGCTTTACATTTCTGCCCACAGAAATGGGCTGGGCAGAGCCGGTCAGAAGGATTCCAGGATCTCCCGAGGAAGAACAGAAACCAGTCCCAGGGCAGAGCAGCCACAAGTAAGTCCCTTCAAGGTCCACCAAGGAGCCGGGCAGCCCTGGGCTTTGCAGGGAGAGGTTCAGAGCATCCCAAGCTTTCATTTCTGAATGTAACATGCCCTACCCTCTGTGCTCCTCAGGTACCGGCCAGAACGAGAGCTGTGGGTGCTCTGGGTGCTGCCTGGGCGAAGGGGACCAGCACCACGCGGGGAAAGCAGGTACCAAGCCTTGGGCACACAGGCTGGCCCAGCCCCTGGCGACGTCGGGGCTCGGGGACCACCTGAAGCTCAGGAACACCCAGCAGGACCCCAGAAGGGTTTCCCAAGCATCGGATGTGCCCAGAATGGGAGAGGCCAAATAGAAAACCTTGCTCCTGCCCCAGACAGCACTGCTAAGGTCTCCCTTTGGCTTCCTGCCCCAGGACAGATCCGACCCCACCCCACCAGGTCCTGTCCACCCAAGCCACAAATAAGCCATTTAAATTAACCAGAGCTGCCGCACCTCGCACAGTACGTTAGAATGATTTAGCACCGGAGGATCACGCGATGCTTCGCACTTACACAGCACTTTACATCTCCAAAACACACCACAGATGTTAATTTATCTTAAAGATGGAAAAGGCTTATTAAATTATCAAGCCCAAGTTCTCCCCACTAGCATGAAGCTCCCTACCAAAGACATACCGAATTCCCAGACAGCCCCATCCATCGTCCCCTCGTCCCACACCCAGGCAGGTACCCCACACCTCTCCCGGGTGCAGCCCAACAACGCAAGGGCTGGCAGAGCCCTGCCCAAAGCCCAGGCAAGGTTTTAAATTCAGCAGCGATATAATCGCAGGGGCTGGAGCTCAGCCAGCTGCCACGGTACAGCCTCACCGTGGCTACACGGCTGCAGAGATGGCAACAGCCCTACCCGGAGCCGGCACAGCCCAGGGAAGGGTCCGGCCACCCGCTGCCCTCCCACCTTCCCACAGATGCTGCTTTTCTGCCAGGACAGAGCAAACGGAGGAGGAACAGCCCAGGGCATCGCCGATCCCAAACTTCCCCATGCCTTGGGGGCAAAGCGAGTGCAGAGCAGCAATCCCCAGCTCTTAGAAGACTTTCCCCCTCTCCTGCTCCCTCTAATCCAGTTTAGGAATAATTCAGTAATCGCCGGAGCACAAACGCTGCCAGAGCCACGGGGGACTGCAATAATCCCAGTAATCCCCCCGGCTCAGCAGGCACCTGGGTTGTGCCAGATGCCCAAATCAGCTCAGGCTGCCTTTGGCCTCACCCATCACCACTCCCCATTAAGCAATTAGCCAATTCCCAGCAGCAGAGACACCTTGGGTGGGCTTGGAGGGGTCGGGGAGAGGTTTAGGGTGATAAGATCGAGCCACCCTGCTGGGAGCCCGAAATTTTGGTACCTGCCTCTTAATGACGGTGCTTCACCACGGCTCCCTGGTTAAACATCACTATCACCCCATCCCACCCCCTCGTCCGACCTGTCCCTGCCCCGCGGCTGGGAGAAGCCCCCGTCCCGGCGGGCACAGCACCGGCTGGGTAGCGGCAGACCAAGGACGGGGGGACTTGCACCGGAGCCCCCGGGGTCTCCCAACCCTCCCAACCCACC
>NW_009206686.1:75437-77131 GCF_000690835.1 Fulmarus glacialis | reverse complement strand
GTGTGTGTGTATATATATATATATTTTTTCTTTTTTTAAATCTGATGGGGGGGCAGAGGAAGAAGTATTTTAAAAAAAACTACTCCAATCCAGTACTGCTTCCTAAACAGCACCACTGGTCTGCATGCAAAATGCTGACATGCAAATGTTTTATTAGTGCAAAGGCAACACTTTAAAAAAAAAAACAGTCTGAAGGAAAACCACAGCAAGCCTCTGCTTTTATTTCTCTATTTTTACATGTACAGAAGTAGACTGCCTCTAGCCTTGCATTTCGTTGCAGCTCTCGGTGGCCGAGGGCAGCTATTTTGTGGGAGAAAGCCGGGGGAGTCGGGGAGTGATGCTGACGGAGCAAAGCCCCTCTTTGCTACGGGAGGGACGGCTCGGAGCCGAGCGACATAGCTGGGGGTGTGCGAACCCCAGCTGAAAGGAGGTCCCTCCATCCCTGGTCCCCTGGGACACTTCGGTGATGAGGACATTGGAAAAGGTTTGCAAACCTGGGAGGATTTTGCAAGCCCGTGCTTGGTGCAGAACAAATGTCAGTCCGGCCGGGCGGCCTCATCTCTGCCGTGCCTGTATCATAGCGGGGAAAAAACCAATAATCGCTGTAAATAGGAAAAGCGCACTGTATCGCTTCGCGGGTCTGCGTGGATTGAAAGTGATCGTTTACTGTCCGAGATGAACACAATGTGAAAAAAAAAATTGGGAGTGGAAAACTTGGGTGGAAGGTTTATTTTTCCGGTGATGCTTTTGTTTGTTACACAACTCCTCTCTCCCCCGAGAAACCCCCCTACAACTATTAATCTATCTCATATTTTGTAATAAAATTTTATCACGTGGAGACGTGGTCTTTCTTCTGTTCCCTCTCATTGCAAATGCTCTTTTTGCCTTTACCTGCTGCTGCCTGTGCCTGTGTTGATTTTACAGGCTTAAGAAAAGGAAAAAAAAAGCTTTTTTATTAGGTTGGTTTAGGAAAATGGGTATCCGAGCAGGGGAAGGATCTGTGCAGGGTATAAGCCTGGAGCACCAGGCAACGCTATTAGTGTCGTTACGTGGCCTAAGCTGACGCTTTGAAGGAATGGCGAGCCCTTTCTCAAACCGATGTTGCAATGCTGTGCAAAGAAAAAGGAGGGGCAGGACACTTTTTTCCCAATCCCCTCTGCCTTTACTGCGTGCTCCCGTTCTTTGCCCTGTGAGAGGAGAAGGGGGCATCCGCAGGCCAAGCGGATCAGAGGGAGCCGGAGCAGAGCAAGAGCCTTCTCCCTCCCCGGGCCAGGCAGAGGGGAAGAGAGAAGAGGCGGGGGGGACACGAGGAAGTGCTGGGCTGGGGACGCGGCGTTCAAAATCCCCGTCTGTGTACTTTTGTGTATATATACACACACATTTGTACATATGCAAACAGCCAGCAGGGCTTCAGGGAGGGCTGTTGAGCTCATGCCTTTTGCATGCACACACCCGCGCACAGACACAACCACCTACAAACACACACACACACACACACACACACACACGTATCTCTCTCTATATATAGGCTGAACGAAACTCTTTATAAGCCGTTCCTGGCAGGATCCCGCCTGCTTTCTCCAGCACCTTCTTTGTGACCGCTTCCCGCAATCACCTCCTGGCCCGGCTACGCTTGCAGGATGACGAGTCTGATTCCATGTTAAAGTTAACAGCTCCCTGTTGCTTTCCAAAGG
>NW_009206686.1:75025-75411 GCF_000690835.1 Fulmarus glacialis | reverse complement strand
ACTGGTTAGGTTCCCTCAGCTCGAACGTCATTACGATGCTGAGACAAGTTGTTTTACATCCCTCTCCCGTGGGTTTCAGACCCTGTTGACGGTCCCCAGGCATCGCACTGTTTTACTTTCCAAGCCTTTCTCCTCCCTTGGTTGTTTCTGGATTTCACCACCGCTTGAAAAATAACTTGGGGGACCGAGATCTAATTAAGATTAAGGGGACAGGGAGAGCAGGACATGGAGCCACGCACCTTCTCTTGTTGTCACCTCCCTGCAGTTGCAAAGTTTTGCTGCAGATTGCCTGTGCAGAGCTGGAGGCAGCGCCGGGCAGTGCTGCGTGCCCGGGAAGGATCCAGCCGCAGCTCTCCACGGTGTGTTTGGTGCTGGGTGCTGCAGCA
>NW_009206686.1:73428-74968 GCF_000690835.1 Fulmarus glacialis | reverse complement strand
CACGGCTGGCAAAGGGAAGAAGAAACCTGTAGTTATTTGCTGACTTCAACTCCTGAACAGCCTCAGTTTTACCTTTCCGATTTCTTCTGCCTGCAAATAATGTCAGAAGTGGGGGGGAGGAAGGGGATGCTGTCGGGGACCCCCATCCTCGCGCACGGGGATGTCAGAGCTACCTGTGGTGTAGGGAGGGAGGTGTGGGGCTGGAAAGGAGAAGGGAATTTCTGCGGAGCGAGGCGTTAGGAAGACGTGGGCCAGTGGCTGGAGCTTCTGGAGAGGTCTGGAGCTTCTGGAGGGGTCTGGAGGCCAAAGAGAGCCTTGTGAAGATCGCCATGGACCCATCACGGACTGACTGCTGGGTACAATACGCCTCCTTTGAAGCCATCTCCTGCTCTGCAAATATTTGTGGAAACTTGTTTTTTGATATATGGTCTCACGCTGGCCGGTATGGACTGAGCCAGGATGCTGTTCATCTTTGTGAAATCCATTCCCATGGAAAGAGGCATCACGTGCCTGAACACCTCCTTGAACCCTCTCCTTCCACCCAGCGTGTCCTTCGGCACGTCGCTGCGCTCCGGACTTTGCTCTGGCTGCACAGCCAAGCTGTTCCTGGCAAGATCACCGAGATAGGGAATAATGGGGAAGATCTGCCATGACGTCAGGCAAGTCCAGAGAGTGGCTATTTTATTGCATGCAAAACTGAAGTGACCTTCCTTGATGGAGCTGCAGTGGGAAAAACCCCGGAGAGGGCATCAGAGGAGAATGTGGGCTGCCATGGCTTCTTCTCCTCGGCGGCACTGCTGTCACGTGGGACGGGGGACCTCCTGTCCCAGAAAGGCTTCCCATAGCCATGGGCCACAACTCAGAGCGGGGACAATGCAGGAGGTGGTAAGAGGGGCTTACCTTTTGGGTCACTCAAGCTAAAACGCCCCTGCAGGAAAGCCCCCGTCAGGTTTCCAAACCATCCTTTTTGGAAAATAGCCTGTCAAGCCCACCTGCAGCTGTCTCTGCTCGCTCATCTCCATCTCCATTGCCAAAAGCGATTTGTACCATCCCCAGTTTTGAGGGACAGGCCTGGCTGGAGCGTGTCGGTGATGCTGAGGACAGCAGGCAGGCACCAAGGTGGCCACGGACTGTCCCTGTTGGAGCACAGGGCTGCGTTTCCCCTGGTTCCCAATCCTGGCCTTTTCCCTGCCCAGGCCCCCAACCCTGGTCCTTTGCCATGGGGGTGGTGATGCTCTGCTTCACCCGTATGGCATCATGGACCTGAGAAGGCCCTGCTCTGGTCTGGGGATCAGCTGCTGACTCAGGGGTGGTGAGTCCATCTTGAAGTCAGGCTGGGATGCCCTGGGAGGACACAGTCCCTTTGGGTGCTGGGCAGCTGTTTTGGGTTGGGCATCCCTGAGGGAGAGATGCAAGACCCTGCTCAGGTCCCTTTGGGTCACCTCTCTCCCTGAAACACAGAGGAGAAGGCGGCAATTATAAAAAAATCCTCTTTCTCCTAACAGTGGCAAATCTGGGACGCAGCTCAAAGTGGAGCTGG
>NW_009206686.1:41739-72967 GCF_000690835.1 Fulmarus glacialis | reverse complement strand
TCGCGGCTGGTCAAGGACAGGGAGGGAAGGAGGAGGCGGAGGGGGGGATAGAAACCAGGGGTGAAAGCCTGGAGGAGGGGGGTCCTGCTGCATGGCATGGCCAAGGAGATGAAGGCACCAACTGGAGAGCACCCAAGGGTGCTCTGGGTTGTTTTGCTTGGTATCCAGAAGGAAGCAACACTGATGCCACCTGGAAGCACCGGGTGTCTAGCACCTGGAAAGCAACGGGAGTCACCAAGGCAGGAGGGCCTGGTGGGCTTGGTGGAGATGGGCAGCTCGGTGGGGGAGGCTCAGCGAGGCTCTGGTCTCCCTCTGCTCCCCTGGGTGATTTTGGAGGGGAAGGCTGGAAGGTCCCACTGCTACGGGATAGCAAAGCACTCTATGCTCAAGGCATGGTGGGATGGGGTGGGAGAAAACCTAACCCAGCTTCCCCTGGGGTCTGGAGAAGATGCTATGGATGCCCACCTCTGGCGCCTGCCGCACGCGGTAGTGACTTCCAGGATGGTTTTATTTTTGAACTTTATTGTCCCTTCCCCCCCAGTGACTAACCGGCGCGTCTCCCCTGCGGCAGATAGCTGTCTCCCCAAGGTTATTCTGTTTGATGTTTTCATGGCCCGGGCTGTAAAGTTATCCATTGACTTGGGAAAACACAATTAAGAGAGAAAGAGCTGCCGGGCGGGTTATTCAGGTATCTCTGCAGCTCAGCCAAGGATTGCAGCGTGGGCCAGAGATGTGGCTACCGACGGGTACGGCAAAGCCTCTGATGGCACCTCAGGGCTGGGACGATGCCGGGGGGCAGGGGGACCAGCTCCCGTGGTGCTGCTGTCAGTCCCACCGTCCGCCCGCCTGGAAAACACGAGGGCTGGGAAGGGAGTGCCAAAGGCAGGCTAAATTTTGGGGAGGGCGACAGAAAGGTACGTGTGCCAGTGGCTGCTCCCATTCCACGCTTGCCGTGACAGCAGCCGCGAGTGCTGCCCTTCAAACCCAGACCTTATCTCCTTTATCCTGAGGACTATCAACCCCTCGAGTCTCCCTGTGGTGCCCTATCATGCAGCCGAAGCCAGGACTGAGCCATTAAAGTTAACTATTACCCAAAGTGAGTGTTTATCTGGGGTAATACAGGCCCGGGGGAAAGTGAGGGAGGGGAGGAGGAAGGCTCTTTTTTCTTTTCTACAAGATATCGCCAGCCCCGTAGCGCTAAAGTGGTGCTTAAACAAGATGAATGCTTAAATAACAGATGGCAAACAGCGCTGGTGGGAGGTGGGATGGGAGAGCCCCGGCCACCGCCGGCCGCTGAGCCGCAGCCAAGCAGCTGGGAGGCCTCGGTGTCCCCCAGCCCACGGGGAGCCCTGTGCAGGGGGGGGTTGTCCTGTACCGGTGGGAGGAAAGGCTCCTACAAACTTTCCCCCAGCTTTTTGTCATTGGGCAACTTTGGGGAGAAATCCTCCCTTTCCAGCTGTTTTCTCCTTCCACCCGCACACCCACGCCGTATCTCTGACCACGTTGTATCTCCACCCGGACGGCTGCTCGTCCCACTCCCTACCCCCATCAGCCATGCAGATATCAGGCAGAAGAAGGAGCCAGGGTAGGGAACATCCACATCCAGCCCTTTCCTTGGATCCTAGAGGGGCATCACCCATCTTCAACTCTGAAGCTGAACATCCCCAAAGAAGAGGGATCCCCAGTCCCAACCCTGCCCCAGACAAGTTGCTACCCCAGAATATAAGTCCTTTTTCTCCACTCCCAAGACCATTTCTTTCTCTCCCCTCTCCCCAGAGGGGACCCCGTGCGAGTTGCTGCTGTAGGGCAGAGGACCTGCTAGCCAAGACCAGAAAGGGGCCATTCCCACAGCTGCTATGGCCAGCTGCTTTGGGATAAAAATGATCTCAGGTCCCCCTGTTGAAACTGTAATAGTGGACAGAGATGCTGTCGTCTCGGTGTCACTGCTGTGGCGGTGGCTTTATGGACCAGTGGGGGTTTTGCAAGGAGACAGGGCAGTCCGCACAGCCTGAGCCCCGGGGGCTGGTTTGAAGGACGATCCTGGTAGGGAACCCACCGGCAGCTCTAGAAGGACCTTGGGAAAACCGTGAAGAGCAGAAGAGCAAGGAAATTGTCCAGGGCCTTCAGGAAGGATGGCAAAGAGCGGTGATGGGATGCAGAAGGATGAAAGAAGTCCATGAAAGCCTTGTAAAGGATGTGGACTCGGTGAAGCAGGTGGCTTTTGATGGGATGCAAGGCTCAGACAGTGGGAAAGCAGCACCACCTGGGCTGCAGGACCAGCACGGAGGCACTGGGGGACAGAGGCCAACTGGGAGAGCCACGCCAGGGTGGTGGGAAGGCATCGAAGGCACTGAGCTCGGCTGGTGTGTGACCCAACGCATGGAGTGCCCTGTCCCTGCCCATAGACCCACAGCCCCATCCGGAGCCGCCAGCCGGGCAAACCCCCCAAACAGCGAGTCTGGGGGTGCAAAACCAGCTGGGGGCTGCCACCCGCGGTGAGGGAGATGCATCCCTGCAGGTGCTTGGCCTGGATGAACATCTCCAATGCGGGGAAGTGCTGGGAGCACTGATTTCACACTGATTTCACACTGATTTTGGCTTGCTGCGAGCAGCCGGAGCAGTGGGAAGGGAGCGACTGGGAAGCCCCAGCCTCGCTGGTGGCTTCTGCAGCCCCACGAGTGCATCCTGTTGGTCCCTGTCCTCCGTGGGGGCACGTCTGAGTGCTCCCGGGCGGGAAGGGCAGGCACATCCCCATGCTTTTCAGTGCCAGGACCCGACATGACCCGAGCACCGCCAGCACCCGTGACCACAACATCGGGCAGTGGGACGGATCCTTCACCCTCCTGGTCCTTCCCTCGGTTGGTGCGTGGTCCCTCCTGGGCACGTGGCAGCAGCGGGGAGGCTTCCCACAGCGTGCCGAAACGATGCCGAGTAACCGAATCGCGTGCAGGAGGGCTCACCTGAACCCTCTAATCCCGTAATCCGTCACCAAGGAGACCCGAGCATTACCTGGCACGGCGGGAAGCAAAGGGGCCCCGGGATGGGAGAATCAGTTCCCGACACCCTTGCCAAGTCCCGTCGCTTTTTGGCTCACCCCGATGCTCCTGCCGGACAGAGCAGGGCCGGGGGAAGGACGGGAGAGACGGCTGCTCTGCTCTGCTCCTCCGAGGAGCAGCCGCTTCACCAAACAGCTCCGGCACCCTCCTTGCAGCCCATCCCATCCTCCTGCTTTGCAACCCATTCCCATACTGGTTCCCCCGGCCTGGGCATGAGCAGCGTTTAACCATCCCCGCTTCCCAAAGCACCTTTCTCCGGGCTGTCTTCGTGGCACCATGAGGGTGGAAGATCTCCCCTGGCGCTACTTTGGTTTGAAGAAAATGGGGACCTCAGACTGCTGGGGGTGGGTCTGCTCTGCCCAAACCCCATCGTGGGTGGGTTGGAGAGAGACACGGCTGGGTGCAATCAAACTGGGTATGATTTTGGTGAAAAAATCACTGCTGGCAACAGGAAGAAGGTGAGGTCTCTAAGCCAGCTGGAGAACTGCCCCGTTGAAGATCTATCTCAAGCACCAGAAAGATGGTAACGGGGGGACAAACCCTGAGCTGGAGAGCATCAGCGGGTGCAAAACGCACAGGGGATCGTTTGCTTCCCTACCTGGAGGGGTGTATTGAGCCCAGGCTCCTCACCAAGGGTCCCTGCATGGCCAGGAGAGGACACGTGCCCCCTTGCCGCACCATTCGCCTTCTGAACACACCAGGCTTTCTCCCATGACTGCAAAGGGTGCAGGGGGAGGAGGGCAAACTCGTAGATAGTTTATGTGAGAAAGGATTAATCCCACCCTGCACGAGAACCTCCTTTCTGCTCCCACCATCTCCTCTGACTCGCCAGGGCCACAGGGCACTTCAGCCCCTGCAGCCCACCCTGGGCACCCGCAGGGATGTCCACTGAAGCCCCCACCACCTCCCACTGGACACCAGTTCAGCTGAGCCAGCGCAGAGACCTTGCAACTCGTTGCACTGGTGAACTGAATTTTCCCAGTGGTTACATTAATCTGTCTCTGCTGGTCCTTTCTTCTGCACTGGGGCCTCGGATCACCCAGGCTGATGTTTGGGGAAGGAACCTGCAAAAGAGACGACAGCCGGGCGCGAGGGCAGGGGCTGTCCCCGCCGTGAACCGAAACGCAGAGCGCCCGGGCACAGCGGTGCCGGGGAGCTGCCGTGGAGGGGGAGGCCTATGCAAACAGCACCGCGGCAGAGCCAGCACGCCTCGCCTTGCGGGAGGGGCCGCGGAGCCAAATATGCCTTGATCCAACAAGAGGGGACGCGGAGCCAAATATGCCTTGATCAAACAAACCAGCCACAGGGCTGCACGTCCTCCAGCCCGTCCCGGCGCGACGGAGCCTAGGAGCTGCGGTTTCACGACGCCGGAGGAAGGGGTGACATCCTCGCTCGATGGCTGTGAATTTTGGGAGGGGGTCTCGTTCCTGGGGGCGATGCCACCCCCTTCGCCCAGGACAGGTCTCCGTGCTCAGAAGGAGCCAACGCATCTGCCAATAGCCCTGGTGTGAGGAAGAGCAGAAGCAATCTGCCTCCCTCCCACATGTCCAGCCCAGGGCAAGGATGAGCCAGAAGCCAGATCTTCACCCCCGGCTCTTTTGCCTTCCCCAAACTCATCCGCTTCATCTGTCGGCTCTCCCGGCTCAGGCTGCCGGTGCCATTCGTCTGCGCAGCGCTTGGGGCAGCAGAGCCCTGCTCTTGGCTGGAGCTTCAGCCATACGTCCTGGGAGCTGGGCCAGCCCGGGGTGAATTTTGGCAGTGGGGACAGCAGAGGCGATACCTGCCCGAGGAGCTCCTCTTCCTCTCCGGCTCTGAGCGAGGGTGCAGAAAGCTGCGGGAAGGCGGGCAGTGTTTTCCGTTTGGGTCCATTCGCAGCGGAGCTCTGCGGGAAGATGCTCGGACAAGCGCCGGGGTAGCAGCAGCGTCGCAGAAAGCAGCGTTAAGAGTTGCAGCCTGAGCAGGAAGGAAGACCCCCAGGAACATCAAGGACTCCACGTTCAAAGCCCATTGCTCGGGCTCCCACGGCTGCTCCAGGTGGGAGAGCGGTCAGAAGTATAAACTGCATAAATATGCAATACTGGAAGAGGAGGAATATGAAGTGGAGAGAGATCCTGGCTGTGCCAGGGGCTCAAATCATGGTTGAAGCTGTCATTTAAAGCATCACCAAGGAGACGGATGGCACCAGCAGTGCACGTCCGCACCAGCAGGTTTGCTCAGGCTCCTGGCAGGGTTAAGAGCTTTATGCTGTTCCTTCGCTGTTTCCCAGCTAGGGAAACTGGAGGCCGGAGCAGTTAGGGGGGTCTGGAGGCTGCCCTGGCCTTGCACCCCCAGCACTGCCTGGGGCTGGTGGCTGGGGAGGAGGCGGTGGCCCCGGCTGTCCTGCTGTGCCATCTAGTGGGATGCTGGCCCTGCTCCCCGAGTGGGAAAATCCCTCCGGAGCTGGGGACACCAACACAGCCCCCTGCAATACCCCAGCAAGACCCTGATTTTACATATCCCAGGAGAGCGGCAGAATAACCCCACTTATCTTTTGGCAATTTCTACCCCACAGCCCTTTCTGGCCGGAGGAAGGGGACACCAGGTCAGGTCCCCTCTGGCAGGACTAGACAGGACACTGCGAGTCCAGCCCTCCCCGTCCTGCGCTAGCGCTGGGTATGCGTATTCACCCAGGAGGCCCAGGAAAACAAATTAAAAGCCTCTAATACCATTGCTTTGGCTGCTTCCAGCAGCTGTCTGGAGAGCAACACTTAATAAGGGAACATCATTGCTCTCTCACTAATTGAATCTGCTTTCAGAGCCCACTCCAAAAGTCTGCGCTGGCTGCATGCCCCGCCAGAAAACAGCCCGTGTGCATCCCTCCACCGCCGAGGACCACAGCAGAGCTCCCACCTCCAGCCAGACACCAGCAGCAAGTGCCAGGGCACAGCGTGTCCCTTTCC
The DNA here is from genome assembly GCF_000690835.1 of Fulmarus glacialis. NCBI lineage: Eukaryota > Metazoa > Chordata > Aves > Procellariiformes > Procellariidae > Fulmarus > Fulmarus glacialis. The sequence continues at coordinate 66,972 of NW_009206686.1, read as the reverse complement.
CCAGGGCAAATAAGTTTGGGTACATGCAGACGAGCAAACCTGGGGCAAAACACAGCAGCATTTGGAGGAAAAAAGTAGCGCAGGAGGACTCCGGCTCAGGTGGGGAGCTGCGACTCCTTGCAACCCAGTTAGGGTTTCAGCTGGAGGGAGGTCTTGCTTTCCTAGAGCCAGCAGCGTTCCTGTGGAAGGAAAAGCTGATTTATTGGTTTTCTTATCTACAGCAGATAGAGTTCGGCTTTGAAGAGCCGCTTTTTAAAGCGAGAAGAAAAAGTCTGTTGTGAGATCTCATCAAAGTGAGATGCTGCCACTCAAAGTGCTTCATTTCAGTGAGATGCCGCGAGGATGGATAAACTTTCTCAGACGTTAGCAGCTGTGTCAAGTAGCAGGCTTCTAGGCAGAAAATGAATCTCTAGCCTCTTCCACCGCATTATCAGACATTTACAGCAGAGACACAGCAAACATCCCCGTTTCACCTGTGGGAACAAGACCTGCCTCACACTGGAAGCCTCAGAGCTGCAGCACGAAACATCCTAAAGTTGTCCATCAAGCAAGAGCTTGCCAAAAAGACCACAAGTGGCCGCTGCGAGGGCAACTCTTCCTGACGGCTTCAGCTTTTTTGGCAAGAAGCATTTATATCCTTGCTCAGTGGCTTGCTGAGTGCTCAGGGGACCCTTCCCCTGGGCTGGCCCACGGCTCCTGCAGGGCATGCTGTAATGAGCACTATCCATCACCAGCAGTGACAGGGCTCGTGGAGAAGTGTGATTAGGTTGCACCAGCTATTGCATTACTCCTGGGGGGTGGGGGGAGTGTCACTTTTGCAAAATGGCCCCGTCATTAGATCTGGGGCATTAATTGAACACTAAGCCCAACGGATAATCCTTTCAGAGCTGATTGATCTTCTCTCCAGAGCTTTCACAAATTTGCTGGAAGAGAAAGAGAGATGCATTTTGCTTGGAGAAGAGCTTCCAGAGACCTCCCCAGACCACCTGCACCAGCACCATCATCCCACAAGCAGATTCAGACCCCACCTGGATATGGTGGTGGGGGGGGTGGTCTCAGAAACTTGTCAGCCTGGACATGCAGAAGGTCCAGCAAAGCTCTGCTCCAAGCCAGCTGGGTGTGCAGCACTCAAAGCTGAACAGAAAAGAGATGAACCAAGTAGACTGACACGCTTGAGAGCCGCCTGGGTGACCCCGATGCCTGATCCTTGGCCATTCCCAAGGTGCTGCTCAATGCAGACGCAGCATGCCAAACCCAGCTGTGAGGTTGAGCAAGGGAGCAATGCGTGGGCACAGGGTCAGCAGACGTCAGGGAGTTCTTGGCAGATCACATCTCTTGGGTTAAGAGATGCATTTTACTTCTCTTTCAAAACAAGTAGCACTAACAGTCCTGCCAAGACCAGCACTAGTAGAAAGTAACAGCAGCTTGCTTGAGCTGTGCTGCCAGGGGAGGCTTTGAAGAGAAGGTCACTCTCCACAGCATGATGGGGAAAAGGACTCCACACGCGCCCCATCTTTCAGATGCTTTAAAACCTCCTTTGCGCATGCAAAGCTTGCGTTCCCATCCCAGTCTAATCCTGCTGCTTTAAGGTTATGCCAAGGCTTATAGGAGGTTTTGCAAAACATCCTGAACTTTTCTTTGAAGCTCATTTGGTCTCATGGTCCTCCAGGGCTTTCCCATTCCTCCTCTAAGAAGATTCATGAGCTCTGCCATGGAGTGAAGGGCACAGCTGTCCTCACTGGATTATACCCACAGGGAGGGCAGGCTACAATTAATAACACTCATCAGCAAGGAACAAAAGAGGGGCCGGGGAAAGAATCAATTAGGCTGCATCTTAGCTGGATGGCATTTGGGGGAAGACATGGACAGCTTTGAAATATGGGCAAGGAGCTGCTGGCAGCAGCTGGTTTCTCTTAACCCCTTCTGCAGCAAGCTGCAATGGTGGAGGGTGGGGTGGGGGGCATTGGCTGTAGAAGCCCCCAGTCCAAGTTTGGGAAGGTCAGTTTTGGAGCTCATGTGTCCACATTCCCCTTGAATAGCTCAGGAGGCGCCAGCTAATGTATTTAGGGACAGGTAATGCAAAAACCAGTCTGCTGGCAGCAGCTGGTTTCTCTTAACCCCTTCTGCAGCAAGCTGCAATGGTGGAGGGTGGGGTGGGGGGCATTGGCTGTAGAAGCCCCCAGTCCAAGTTTGGGAAGGTCAGTTTTGGAGCTCATGTGTCCACATTCCCCTTGAATAGCTCAGGAGGCGCCAGCTAATGTATTTAGGGACAGGTAATGCAAAAACCAGTCTGCAGAAGGAATTGAAGGTGGAAGCAGCAGGTGAATAAGGAGTCGCTGGGCATCGGTCTGCAGCGAGACAGCCCGAAGGGCCAGAACGGCTCTGGGCAGCCTCTTACTGCAGAAACGCTGACCCAGGGGGGTCTTTCTGCTCCGAGCATCAAGTTCCCCCTTAGCAACATGATCTCCAGAGCAACCAGCTGCTTCAGCATTTTTTCAGGAGGTATTGAGCATTCAACACCGCTGTGCAGGCACAGACTTCCACGCAGCTCTGGTTCCAGCTTCTGTTGGTGTTTACCAGAGACCAACTCTTGCCAAGAGCGATACACAGCCCGGAGCTATGCATTAAATGAACTGTTTTACTTGCAGCAGGTGACTGCCTCCAGCAGAGGAATTGGAGCTGCTCAGCAGAGCAGCCCTGCTGCTACGCTGCTGAAGAGAATCACTGTGGGAATTCACCAAGGACTTGATGTTCAGTATTGCTAGGTACAATTAAATTAGATTAACGTATGCTTTGGGGAGGAAGGGGAGATCTTCAGAGTTTCTAAAGGAGGAATTTTTGGAGGAGGATGGGTTTATAGGCCTGGGTTCACAGGTGCCCTTATGTCCTCCGACCTCAGGGAGACAAACTCTGCTCACACCAAAGGGAGCACTGCGACTCGGCTGAGCGTGTGTGGGAGCCGCACCCGGCTCCCTAGGATGGGAAAACCCTGATCCCTCAAGTGCGGGGAGGTGAGCTGCATTACTGCACGAGTCCACAGTGGCAAGAAGCCTCAGCTAATGGTTTTCAGTAGCAGAGCACTGAAATATTAAAGTAATACGCTCTTTTTTTCAGAGTTTTTATTACAGTTGCCAGGCTCAGAAAGACACGGTGAAAAACAAAAGTGACTGGCTGGTAGAATCCTATTAGGCCCATTAATCACCATCAAGTACTAATATCTGTGTACCACCTCCCGGTGATTCATTACTGCAGCCATCAGGGGGGAGCACAATCCAGCCCTGACCCCTGGGTGGCACGGAGCGGCTGCCCTGCATGCACAGCACTCAGCCCTTCCCCAGAGGGTGCTGGGACTGCTTTAAGCTCTCCTTGACTGCCAAAAAAGCTTCAGCCACCAGCCACGGCTGCTCCCATCATCTCTCTGAACCCACACTTGCTTGGGTGGGCTCCACATTTCCCTCTCCAGCATGAAACTCCCTTCACCCACCGCTCCTCTACAGCGGGAGCACGCAGTGACTGTAGCAACGAAAAAACCAGACCTTGCCAACACTGGTCTAAAATATCCTCCACTTGCACCAAGACCAGTGCAGCAGGAGCAATGCCCACCCTGGTGCCTCTCCTCACCTGTGTCAGTGTCTCTGGAGGCAGCTCCAGGAGCTGGAGCAGATGGTGCATAGCCTCAGGGACCTGCCCTGGCTCCTGCAGCAGGGACAGGGTCTCCTGCAAGGAGAAGCCTCAGGCACTAAACCCTCAGGAGCCCCCAGGAGATCCACCCAAGGACACAGCCAGCAGGGCAGGGACCTGGGTCCCACCATCTCCAGGCAGGGCAGACATGGGAATGTCAGCTGGAGTCAGCCAAACAGATCACCAGACAAGCTCATGGTGACGAGGCAGGTCCAAGGTTGAGCTGGGAAGTCACTCCATGGGTCAAGGCCTGGATCAAGAGTATCAATGGCCAGGGACAGGCCTGGCTGCAGGTGAACTGGAGGCCAGCACCTCTACAGCACAGCCTAGGGAGGGACTGATGGCCCTGAGCTGAGCTTAAGTGAGCTCCTGGGACCATGGGTGCGGGTGGAGGCCCCAGGTGAGGCTGCTCAGGACCATTAAGGCCAATTAGTGTCCTCAGGGCCCTGACAGTCAGCTGTGAGATCTGACCAGGTTGCTTAAGGCTTGATCCAGTTGGGTCCTGGAAACCTGCCAGGGAGGAGGTAGCACAGCCCCTTTGGGGATGTGCTCCACTGCCCAACTGTCCCTGATGTGAAAAAGTCTTTTATATCCAGTGTCTCCCACTCTTGTTTCATAGAATCATAGAATCATTAAGGTTGGAAAAGACCTCTAAGATCATCAAGTCCAACCGTCAACCCAACACTACCATGCCCACTAAACCATGTCCCTAAGCGCCTCATCTACACGTCTTTTAAATACCTCCAGGGATGGTGACTCCACCACTTCCCTGGGCAGCCTGTTCCAAGGCCTGACTACTCTTGCCGTAAAGAAGTTTTTCCTAATGTCCAATCTAAACCTCCCTTGGAGCAACTTGAGGCCATTTCCTCTTGTCCTATCGTTTCTTTTCTGTCTGTTGTCTTTCACACTCCCAACCATGCGCTGCTGTGATAGCCTGGCTCCATCTTCATGAGCTCTTCTCCCAGGGGCTAGAAAGCTGCTGTCAGGTCCCCTAAAGCCATCTCCTCTCCAGCCTGGACAAGGGGGACAGTCCCACAGCCCCTTCACAGGGCAAGGGCTCCAGCCCCTGACCATCTCTGTGGTCCTCTGCTGAAGTTGCTCTTGTTTATCAATGTTTGGGGGGGCCCAAAACCGGACAAAATATTCCAGATGTGGTCAAATAAAAGGGGGATAATCTCATTCCTCAATGTTCATACTGCCCAGGATACTGCTTTTTCTGTATAAGGGCCATTTTTGGGGCTCTCTCATCCATCCATCCATCCATCATCCATCCTTGATCTATCCATTTTTACAACGCAGACCAGAACAGCACAGGTTTCAGAGTACGTCCCTGCTGTGTGGTCCCTCTGAAACCAGCCTGGCAGGCTGCAGATCTCTGCATAGAGGCTGGAGCGGGGACAATCTCAGGTCGGCAAGAGGAGGCTGAAACAAGGCTTCTCCTGCTAGAACTAACTCCCTAAAACTCTTCAAAGTCTTCAGTGCTCTCTTATGAAAACATGTCAGTGTTTCTATCTGAGGTGCTTAGAGGCTGGCTTTAAATGTTGTAGATGTCAAAACATCATACAAAAAAGCCAAGTAATTCACGTGTTCTGAATGGCTTTAAACTTTGGTTTTGTTTTGGGTTTTTTTTGTGTAGAACTGTAGTTAGCAGCATCCCCAGCCCAGGCAGCTCTTCCCACAGCGCAGCAACAGACCCGTCCTGCTCCCTGGGGACTTTTTATAGCCGCGGGTCCCCAGGGAATGGGGATGAACGGTCCCCACGGTGCTCCCGTTGTCCCTGCATCCCATGGACACACCCAGCTCCCTTGCACCCTGTCGCTGCTGCTTCTGCGGGGGCTTAATGGGGTCCATCATAATGGGGGGTGCATGGGGCCCCCCCCCAGCCTGCAGCAGAGCAAGCGACCCTCACTGCAGGCAGCGGTGGCTGGCCAAGTGACAGCAGAGACCTTTTCTCTTGAAAGCCGTGGCTGCAAATGCGGCTTTGCAGCAGCAGTGCCGTTTGCTGCATGTCCTCCGTACATTTTTTTTTCTTTTCTTTCCATCCTCTGCTGGTGGAGGAATCTTCAAGGTTGTATTTATATTTATTAGATTCATCTTAATGGCTCCCGGGGAGTGCTGCACTGACACCCAGAACAAATCACAGTGCTGGGGAAGGACAGGGAGAGTTTCCAGAGAGTTATTCAGGAGAGCAGGCGCTCAGTGACCACCGGCGAGCAAGCGCGGTGACCATCTTGCACCGGTGAGCACTCCTGCTCCCCATGTCTTGGGAAGGCAGAGAAGCCTCCGTGCCTGACCATCGGCTCAACCCGGGACTGCTGGCAATGGAAACCGAAAGGCAGAGTTTCCCACTTTGTCCCGGTTTATTTTTCTCCATGGCACAAATCGCTGTGCTGGGACATCCCATCTGCAGCAAAAACCTGGAGGCTGCAAGAAAGCTTTGGGGTTCAGGCAAGGCAGCGGCTTTGAGACTCCTGAAGAAAGAGGGGGAACCTCTCTCCAAACAGATACTGGTTCCTCTTCCCAGAGGGGGTCCTGGCTGTGGCCCAAGTCCCTGGGCTTTGTGGGACTGCTGGCCATGGACGGGTAGAAGCCAAAATCACTTCTGAAAATGGGGACGAGCAATGAGCATCTTTTAGGGCTGTACTGGGTGGAGGAGGGACACAATATCCGAATCTGCTGACTTGCTTCTGAGTCTGAAGCTCCTGCCATCCACATCGGTCAGGGGAATGAAGGGTCTTAATCTCTCATGTCTGTTTTTAGGTGTTTATTCTGATTTGGAAGATAGGCTCCTGGACCGCTTCAGTCATATCTTCAGCATCCCAATGAGTTCCTGCAGGCAGGCAGTGGTACAGGGCTGTGCAGCCACCCTGCCGTCCTGCTGGGGCATCTTCGCCATCACCTCAGCCCCAAGATCACACTGGGGGAAGGAGGGTTTTACAGGAGCCTCGTAACTGACTGCAATTCCCCTACAAAAACCTAACAATGTATTTAAGGCATGTAGTGAATTGGTATTTAAATGTCACAGAGCTTTGGCATGAGGAGGACACTTAGCCCATCAGAAGATCCCTTGCTATTTATAGAGGTGGCAATGGCCTTCTACAAAGGGAGCAAGTCCCCCTTTATCAGTGGGAAAGTGGCAGAAGGACTTTTATTTGCGCTTGCTAGCAGTTCAGCCTCAGATCTTGGACTAAACCCCAGGATTTTTGGTCTTCAAGGGCTTGTGCTGCCCCTAACGCTCTTCTCCTTGACTTTGCTGGAGGAGGCACCAGCCAAGCAGGGTTTGTCCCACCACTGCCTGGAGTCAGCTGTATGCCAGGGACCTGTGCTCAAAGGATCACATCCCTGGGTCCCTGTTTGACCAGGGGAAGAGAAATGACAGTAGAGCCAATGCACTTTGCAAAGCCTTTTAGGAGCCAAGGGCAGAGGCACTAGCCAGGATGCCTTGTTCCGTCAAACCTCAGGGAAAAAAATAATCAGAAGTGCAAATTCTTCTCCAAAGTCCCAGAAAAGTTCAGTTTTCAGTGAATGGTGCAAAATGCAAGGAGAAAAGACAATATTCTCACTTTCTCCTTTCCCTGGGCTCCAGATCCATCACAAGCCTTGCTGTAATGGACCACGACTCATAGGTGAGTTTATCTCTGGGAGCTTTCCCTGAGGAGCTGGGTGGGAAGGGGAGGGCTGGGGGTCCTTGGCATGCACCGAAGCAGCAACTGCTCCAGCTCCTGGGGTGGCCACAGCACCAGGAACGGGTGAGAGGATTTGGGAAAGGCCTGGGAATGATGTGGGCACCTCCCCATGCCTGGGGCAGTGCTGGGAGGCCTGCAGGGGAACCGATGGCAGCTTTGGGATGCTGCGATCTCCTGCACAAGGGTGCCCGCGGCAGCTCTTTCCCCTGGAAGGGTTCACGTCCGAGAGGAGACACTTGAGGTTTCAGCTTGCAATGTTTAAAGATCAAAGCCTGCCTGCAAGCCTTCATCCCAGCAGGCAGGGAGAAGAGGGGTGGGCAGACAAAGAGGCAGCAGATGCGGTGACCTTTGCATCCCGGACGAAAGGAAGTTGGAAGTAAAATGCCAGCCCCATCAGGCTGCTTTGCATCCAAATCTGCTGCTTGCTCCTGCTGCTGCTGCTGCTCTTCAGAGGTGCTGGGAGTCTGCTTTGGCCTTGATCTGCTCCTGCTATTTGTTTCAATTGATTTATTTTTAGATTTGTGGAGAGGAAGAAAGCAAAAAATAAATAAATAAATAAATAACCTCCCATCCCCACCCCCAACATCTCAGATGCTGGCGAGCTTCTTGCAGACTGCCAGCTCTGCAGGGTGATGGAAATCCTCTCCACCCTTCCTCCACCCCCTGCCTCTCCCCAGCAGCACCGGGAAAGCCATCCATCACTTGCTACGCTCAGCCTTGGGGACAGAAGGTCTGTGGGGTCGGCGGCCATCCCCCTGCTTCGGCTCATCCTGCTAAACTCAGCCACCCTCGGGTTTGGCGGCCGTGCTGGGTGGGGAGCCCCATTCCATGGAGCTCTGCTGCTCTACGGACGGTGCTTCAGAAAGCAGCTAGCAGGGAGGACCTGCTGGTTGAGATGGAGCGGGCAAAGTGGGCAAGGTGTCCACATATTCCCCCTGGTTGCCCCCGTCCTGCCCTGCCCTCCCCTTTCCTGCAGCCCTGAGAGCTGCCTGGCAGCCCTGCAGCAGGGTGGAGGGATGGGCAGCTGCTTGTGGTGGCCCCGGGAAGACCTCTGCTTCATGTGATTGCACGGCAAGGAGAATGACTGGAGGGATGCAACCAAGCCTCGCTGGCAAGAGATATTTTTACGGTGAGCCTGTGAAAGGCCTCCTGCATCATGACTGGCGCCATGTGGATATCCCCTCCGATGCTGGCCAGCAGTCCTGCCTCTGCCTGCAACGTGTGTCCTGGCCCCTCTGACAGCTAAAGCGAGGAGCGCAGCTGGAGCTGAGGCACTGGGAGTGCACGGTTCCTCTTTGTGGGGCTGATATTGGAAAAGAAAGGCAGGGTTTTTCAGGTCGTTCTGCCTGTTCTCCACGTGTGCTGGTACCCCCCCCGCCTGGCTGCGGCCGTGCAAAGCGGGAGAAGGTTGGCTGATCTCCCTGCAGCTGGTCTAAGCTGTTGGTGCGACCTGGCAGAAGCCACCGCAAGGAAATGAAGCTAGGGTTACTGCCGTAGCCTGCCTTGGGAGGATGCTGGCTGGAGGGACGTGCTAGAGCTCTCCCGAGGCAGCTGAGCAGCGACGTTACTTTGCGGGTGCGGGTGCCTGGGATCCAGCATCTGCTCCCATCCACTCACACCCCAGTCGATGCGCTGCCCCGGTGGGGCCTGGCGTCTTCCCATGCAGACCTGCCGCAAGAGCCCAAGGGGGTTTAATTGTACGGGAAGCCTGAAGAGGTGGTCTCCTGCCTCGGCTAACTGGAGCAGGAGAAAGGTGCAGGTGCTGATTTTAAAGGAGCTTTACCTTGGGCTGATTCACAGCTTTTCTCGTGAATTCTCCCCACATGATGCATCTAAGACCTGTCATGCTGGTGGGCAAGACCAGGAGGTTCTTTTCCCGCGTGCCTGGGAAGGGAGCACCACTCCTCTGGGTCGGATGGCACTGCAGCCTTGGGAATACACTTTGCTTCTTCATCCTAATATTTCACCTGCACCAGCTCCAGCTCCCTCCTCCCCTTGCCCCTGCTGACACCAGGGTGCATCACATCTGCCGTGAGAGGCCTCTGGCATCGCGCTGGGACTCGGGCAGCTCCCTGCAGAGCAGTTGTGTCCCCACAGTAGTTAGAAACCTTTGCTCTCTTTAAGTCAAATCACAGCCACTGTCACCTGCCTGGTATTTATCAAGACCTAACTTCTTGCAGACTGCAGTTAAAAAAAAAAAAAAAGGAAAAAAAGTCTGTCTCTGCTTGCTGGCCTGTAGGAAATAAAGGGCCGAGTCCTCTGCAGCAGCTCCCAGGTAGCTCGCTCTTATCTGCACTGCAGCTCGCTGTTGCATTACTCTCTGCACTCGCTCAGAAAAATGCCAAGGCAGGACAGCGTTTGCAGAGCCCAGCCAGCCTGTCCGGCAGGGTTACTCAGCCAGAACAGCCCCGAAAGCAAGAAAGAGCCCAGGATGATCTCTATTAAACAGGGACAAATTAAATGCCCCAGGAGCAGATACCATTCAGCCTCATTGAATAAACGCACCTGAGAAGATTTCTGTATAAAACAGAGCTTTGCGGTGCAATCTCAATTGGCCTTCGGTCCAGAACAGAGCTGCAAGGTGTTGCTCACACATTTTAGGATGCTACTAGTGTAATAAATAATAAATGATTCGATACGAGCAGTAATTAGGGCTCGTCCTCACTGGGGATGAGGCGGGGGGGTGGTCAGCTGCACCGGCAGCGTGCCTGAGGCTGGGAGGCGAGAGGGGTCGGTCTGGGAACCCGCTGGAGAGACTCTGCTCCATCCCCGTGGCCGGACAATGGGATGCAGCACAGAGCCGGACCTGCTGCTGGGGGACCCTGGCAGCAGCGAGGGGCAGGCGGGACCCGGCTGGGGGGACGCTTCGGGTGAGGTTCCCCTGGGTGGAGAGGCACCCAGACACCGCCTTCCCGGGCGGCCGGGTGCCTGCTTTCGTGAGCAGAAAGGAAAGTCGCTTGGAAGAAGGGAGGCGAGGTTCATAAATCAGGGACTGCGGATCGCACGAGTGGCATTTATGGCTCCCCCAGCACCAGCGCGCTGCTGGGGAATGATGCAGAGCCCTTGCCCAGCTTGGCTCTGCTCCTGGAGCATTTTGGCACCTCCTGTCCCCTACCTGCTGCTGCTATTCATCCAAAACCTCAATTTCTCGATTGGGAAATGCCACCTCGTGCTGTGCCCTCACCTTCTGCCTGGCACAGGGAGTCGTGCCCAGCACCCTTTCCCTGCTCACCTGCACCTCCGCTTCTGGTGGAGCTGATGGAGACGGCTCCCGCAGCTGAATCTATACGTGGTTGCTTTAAACCGAAGCAGAAGCAGCTCTTGAATTTATAAATCTATAAGCACTTGACAGATCCCTATCTCCCCAAGAGAGCAGAGCTCTAATCACAACACACCACAGGTATTTTTTCAGATTTAATAACTTCAAGGAATACTGGTTAACCCCAGGCCATACCTGCGGTGGCCATATCTTTCCTAGATCTTTGACAGCATTGGACACATTGCAAGCCTTTCCCTTAGCCAATATTTCTCTAACTTATCGTGATATCACCTACGTTCTGCTAAAATAACAGCATTCTTCCCATCGTGCAGACAGAGCTGGGTGAGGGAAGGTGCCACCTCCTCTGGGAATGTCTGGCCACAAAAGAGAAATTTAGGACAAGAGATCTGGGCAAACTCCGTGTATCCGCAGATGTCCTGGAGACTGAAATGTTCAAGCAGAGAGGTCAGGATCCTCAGGTTGAGGAGACCCTCCTCTCCCAGATTGATGCAGTTTTGCTGAGCTGGGAAGGGTAGGCATGTTCTCTGAGGACCAAGAGCATCCATGTAGCATGTCCTGAAATGAGCCAGTTTTCTGTGACATGAATCATCCAATTGAGGCAGGAGAAAAGGCTCTCCCCTGCCCTCGTCCCTTGGCATCATCCAAGTACATAAAATACTTCTCCCTGCCAGCACCTTCCATAGCATCAGTGCTTGAAGCAGCTGCAGTAGCTTGTCTGTGCTTTTTCTATCTGGGTGTGTGGGGCCGTGGGATGTACGTGTGTTCTTGCTGTGGAGGGACCACCCGCCTGCCATGAACACCCAGCCCGCTGTGTGAAAGCGGGCGTGCCGTGTACGTGCCGGCATTGCCGAGGATGCGCGCGCCCGATGCAGTCTTGCCTGTGAGATGCGGCGGCGTGCTCGGCACGGCTGTCTGACCACCAAGCCGTGCGTGCATTGAGTGCAGCAACACGCAGGTGCTCTCTGCCTGGGTCGCCTGTCCCGTCCTGCACGCCTTTGTACAAAGACATGCTGAGAAATGGAGCTTTTCACACAGACCCATCCAGGCTGGAAACGGTAAATTCAGTTAAACAATAAACTGTGGTTTTTGCAGCAGCGTCTGCTGCGTGATACCTCATCCGGCCGTGCTGCAGGAGCAGCAGGGCAGCCGTCTTGTGCATAATTGAGGTCTATGGAGAGCAACCAAGAGAGGGAAAGGTTTTGATTTCCACTGTGCTGGCACCCTGCTGGAAAGGCCTCCTTGGAAAGCTGCCGGGGCTCCTGCTGCAATTAACCCCGCCGAGGGCACCCGCAGGCGGGAGGCCCCCGGAGAGTCTGAGCGCGGAGGCTGAGTCTGTGGCATCATTAACGCGGCGTTTCTCGAGGTCTCTGTGCACAGGGGAGGGGGGTCAGCAGGCACCGGGGTGCTAACGAGGACGTCGGGGACCCTGGCAATGAGCAGTCACCGCCGATTGAAAGGCAGGATGGGGCTGTAGAAGGGAGCAAGGAAGGCAAAGTGCTCCCAGGCACAAATTCCTGCACTTCTGAAAAGGAAGATTTGGGTCAAATTTGGTGATCTGTTTTCAATTAAACAGGTAAAAAGCAGAAGGGGAGAGCTGCCCGCGGGGAGCAACCCAGCGCCCACGGGTGGGACCATGGGAGGGGGATGCGTTCCTCTGGTGGGGTTTCACCTCTCCTGCCTGTACCTACCCACCTCTGTCCCGGGAGGACGGTGTATCCGGGGAAGCAACATTATCTGGGGTATTTGCCCTTCTCCTGTTCTCCTTATTGCAAACACTGAGATGGTTTGTGGCTTCTCCTGACCCTGCTTTCAGCAGGGAGGCTGGGAGGATCCTGCCTCTCCAGGGTCCCACAGTTCACATCCCCCTTTTCCTTCCCTCTCCCTTTTTTTCCTCTGGCTACACACTTCGAGCCGGCAATACTCTGCCAGAGGAGACCTGCTGCACGCGCCCCAAAGGAGAGGAGCTGCTGGCTTAGGGACCCTGGGCTCGTTCAGCCCCATGGGCCATGCAAACGGTGACAAGCTGCTGGGACCACACAAGCCTCCAGCTGTGCTTGGAGACAGCACCGGGTTCCTAATTAAATTCCCAGGCTTGGCAAACCAGGGCAAGGGAAAGCTGCCTGGAAAGCCCTGGCTGTGCCGTGATGGGAAGCAGTGCATCACTTCAGAGGGAAGGTGGTCCAGCTTCTCCCACCACTGCCCACTCCCTGGGAAGCCTCGGTTTGCGGTAGCATGACCCCTCAGCCAAGGCACAAGAAGACAGAGGAGGTTTGAGCCGATCAAGGAGAATTTAAGGGCTGGTGTTGTTTGGAAACAGCAGAAGAAGGAAACCGCTGCATCGTCCCAGAGCCCTTCACATGACCCGAAGCGAAGCATCGTGTTGAGGTTACTGGAGTTCTGCACTTTATGGGGCCCTTTAAAATGAAAAAAAGAGCAGATGTCATTTTAAAGGAAGATATAGTTGCCCTGAAGGCAGGAAATCTGAAATATCATAAGAGAAGATCAAATGGAAACACTTAATGAAATGTCAACAGAAGATGTCCTGACACTTTCAGAAAGGTTCCCCTCATGTTTTGGACTAAAGCTACTCGTCAGGTTTGACCTCTGTTTGCAGCTACTGAGGTCTCTCTCCCCTCCCTTCCTTTTTGGGCAAAATTCCCGGCAGCCAGAGCTGTCACCCACCCCTGAGGACCGGCAAAGCCAACCGGGGAGCCGGCTGTGTGTCCCCTGCTCCCGGTCCTGGGGTAGGCACGCAGCCCCGCTTCTGGCCCCCTTCACCAGGCTCCCATCTCCAGATGGAGCTGGCAGGGCTTGGGGAGGGCTTCCAGCTCAGCCCTTTCTCCTACTACTCCAAAACATCTTGTAAACTCTCCCCAAGGTTTTTTCCTTTTGTTATTGCCTCTGGCTCAGAAAAGATGCTTCCTTTGACAGATGAAGCTAATGGAGAACGAACACTGCGACCCAAACGTTGTTTGGTTCACAGTGCAGCAGGGGAAATTCAGATTGCTCTAGGAAGATGTTATTTTGCTCTCTAAACCGTTCCCGGTTCTGCTTTTGTCTGTGGAAATCACTTAACACACCTTGAAACACATAGCAACGAACATTGCTGCTGCTGGCCGTCCCTTCCCGACTGCCTCCTGAGGCTGAGCTGGTTTTGCTTGCTCTGGGGCAGAGCAGAGCTGTGCTGCCTTTCTGGGGACTGGTTCCCAAAAGGATATCCCAACGGCGTACATTCCCAAAGGATAGCCCACATCCCAACAGGGTGTGTTCCCAAAAGTCAGCGTGGCTGAGGATGCCCCGTCTGGGGGGAGCCAGCAGAGGGGATATGAGCCGTCACAGCCAAGGACCCCGGGGCTCGAGGATCAACCCTGGCTGATTTTACTTACAAGCGGAGGTGCAGGCTATCAGCCCACCCTCATGGTGGGTCCTGCCCACCTGGCACCCTGAGCTCCATCCTAGAAGACTATTTCTCTTTCCCATCTCTGGACGTAGGTCCACCTGCCTCTGGCGGAGTTTCTTGTTCCCTGGAGTTCCCAGCTTCTTGAAGTCTGCTGTAAAAAGGCGGCTAGAGCAGGGAGAGAGACCAAAAAGAGCAATCGGGCAGCAATAATCTCACAGAAGAGAGCATCACATCTCCTACAGAGCAGAAAGCACATGGGTGAGAGCTGGTGGGTGATAACACCCATGCACTGGTGCAGGGCTAAGCCCCAGGGAGATAAAACTTGATATTCCCAGAAGAACTCAGTGCCAAGATCGCTCAGCAATCCGTTAACCCTCCTTATCACTGACCTGCCACTAACCTGCACCTCCAGGATGCTGCACCTGCAGCCACAGCAAAAATGCAATTTCCTGAGCCCTGGAAAACCCAGGGGCTTGATCCCAGCTGAAAGCTGGCGGGGAAGAACTTTGCGTCGTGCCACCACTGGCAACTTCCCCAGAGTACTTGGCACTTCGCCCTGAACGACAGTGAATCGTAGATCTGCGAGTTTTCAGGAGGAGAAACACTGCAAGCCCCCAGAGAGATGGCTCCCTGCAGGGAATCGCTCCATCAAAACAAGCACTGCAAGATCAACATTTTGGGAACTGCTGGTTGCTCCTGCAACATTGGAGCATGTCAATGGCAGATAACTTGCATCTGCTTCTGAAAGCAAGAGATTAGTCTAATTTAATATGAGCTTAGATATCGGCAACAAAATCTAATTAGAAGGATGTGTCAGGCTCATTGATCACTTTAAACGGCAACGCAAAAGTTTGGCCCATTGCATCAGAACTGCAGCGTGTCTCCACTCCGCGCTGTTTTATCAGGGGAAGTTTCTTCCCCAGTTAGTTTGTATTGACGGGAGCGCAGCGCGTGCTGATGGCAGCGCGTGGCTTGCGTTATATTAAAAATATAATCTGTGCTTACTGGAAATAATAAAAGGCAATTCCAGAAATACTCAGTGGAAATGCACTAGATTCCAAGGATTTTTCACAGTAAATAGGATGCCTGCACCAGCCAGACCCCCGGCGCTTCCAGTGTCTTTGGCTAAGGGAGGACGTGAAGCAAGGATGTCACAGCCCTCTGTGCCCCTCTTCCCACTGCTCCCTCCAGCAGAGAAAGTTCCAGGAGCTCTTCTGCCATCAGCAAATCCATCAGCCAGTTTCAACCCTTCTGTGCGCCACGTGGCAGGTGATGCTCGTCTACATGAAGCCACAGCCCTGCCCCTGCCAGGGCAGCTTTCAGACTGGCAGTAACACACCCCCAGCTTTCCTTGTGATGGTTTAATGCTTCTCCAGGCAGCGAAAATGGGAGGAGGAACGCAGAAAGTGACAACTGAACGGAGGCTTTCTGGACCTCAGAGCAGGGCCAGGCTCACATGAAACATCTTATTTATTGCCTGCCTCTGCTCTGGAATATTGTCAGAGGTGCTTGGTGGGGTTTGCATGGACAGACTAGCTCATCCTGAGCAGCTGTGGGCTGGAGACCAAGTCAAAGCCTCTGAGGTCCATGCTCAGCACTCAGACTGGTTCAACCCGTGACATTGGGCAGATGCCAAATAGCCCAATGTGCCTCAATGCAGAGGATTGCTAGCTCAGGGGGACAATATTCCATTTTCTTTCCTTTTTTGTGTACGCATGGACATTGGGCAGATGCCAAATAGCCCAATGCGCCTCAATGAAGAAGATTGCTAGCTCAGGGGGACAATATTCCCTTTTCTTTCCTTTTTTGTGTACGCATACATGCCCCAAGAGCCCATTCCTTCCTGCAGACTCAGCATACCCAGTGTCACCTTGTGGTTGGGGCTGCCAAATTAGGGATGAAGGAAGCAAGGCACAGGGTTGTAGAGCTCCAGCCAGCAGGACATTCAGCTGCTGGGGGATTAGAGCTGCAAGTGTCCGAGTGCCGAGAAGGGAGAAGAATGGGGACAATAGAGGGCTGCATGGTCTGTCACCTTGCTGCCTGCTGCCCTCAAGAAACTCAGAGCTTTGAGCCTTGACCAGGGGTTGCCTCAGCTCTTTGCTCATACCTACGCTGCAGACTATGATCTGTCATCTCCAGGAGAAGGGTGCAGCCAGAGGAAGGGGTGCCAGGCTTTGGGCACGGGTCTGTGTCTCTTTCTATGGGCACAGAGACCTCCCCAGGACAAGAGGAAGGGCTGTGCAGCCTCTTGGCAAGGCTTGGGCACACGGGTTTGGATGAAAGTTGTCCTGGTCTCCCTTCCTCCTTTCCATTTGCTGATGTGTCCCCTGCAGAGAGGTTCAGGGGGAAGGAAGAGCACCTGAAGAGATCTTATAGGACTGAACCCAGCATCCCCCCAGCTGCACCCAGGGAGGTGGGGAGCACCTTGCACCCCACTACTGCCAGCACATGAGCCCCACTGGTTCCTGTAGGGTCTTTGTCCCAAGAAGCGGACTCAGCCCTCAAGGTCTCCCATCACAGCAGCACCCATGGGGAGAAGAGACTCAAAAAAACATCATTTGCCAAAACTCCTGCCTGCTCCCCAACACAAAATGCTTAAGCAAGTCAAAACCAGCTTGCCCTGCCACAATGTTATCATAACAGATTTATGTTATCATAACCTTGCCTGCTTCTCAAGTATTATTATACTCTGTTAACGGTCTCCAGGGTAGGCAGCCCCCAGCCAAGGGCATCGGGCACCTCTGTGGGGACAGGGCAGGTCTGGGGTCCAGTCAGGACCAAGCCCTTTCCTATAGAAACTCAGCCCTTCAACATATGCAAATCTACTCAGATTCAAAGTTTAAGTCCTCCAAAAAGAGATCATCACAGCCAGACAGAGGAAAAAAAAGTCTGTCAATGTTTACATAGCAGACATTGTTTTTTTGGGGGCTCTTTACTCCCCCGGGGCAAGAAGGTTTTATTGTTTTGTGCAATGCCTCCGCACAAGGAACAGTCCCCACACACAAAACCGTCATTTCAGAGTTCCCACCGTCTTGCTTTGAGTGCAATATCTTCCCAGGGACACATTGTCACCCTGCAAAAAAAAGAGAAGCAGCCAGAAAAACACTTTAAAAGACAAAAATAAAGCTTAGTCAGTCAGGGACCCTCTTGATACTGAGTCAAGATGCATTTTGGATGAAGAGTTGTTTTACAGATGGGCTGATGTCTGTTCAAGACAAGAGTCCTGTAGTGCGAGAGAGACAAGGAGGACAGAGCAGCCCAGTAATGGGTTTTAGTGTGTATCACCACAGCTCCCGCAATGTTCAACGAAGCAAATGATTGCATCTGCGGCATCAATCATTTAGTGTCATTAGACAAGAAGCTCTGTCAGAAGATGAGCATCTCCTGCTTGGAAAACAAGTGTCTCAGCTTTACCTTGGTGCTGATGCACCAGTGGGGGACCCATTATCCTGAGAACGGTCTCTAGCTGGCACCATTCCTGCCTGGAGAAAACCAGAAACACAAGAACCCTCTTTGCTACCCAGATGTGCTTGTGCAATGGGTATTTAATCTTCGAATTTGAGATGTGCAGGATGCCACACGGCCCAACAGTTTATCACCAAACTGCAGGAAAAGCCAAACGTCTCCTTCGCTCCGAGTCTGCTCGCAAGGCTGCCGCAGTGAGCTGCTGTCTGGGCAGAGTGGGTCTCAGGGAGACAAATCTAAGTCTAAAATGGATCGAGGGGATGGACAACAGCAGAACACCCCTGATCACACCTGGCATTCACCAGGCTTATCTCTGGGCAGGGTGATTAAACTCCCCGTATTTGTGAACAGCAAGTGATACGCATTCCTTTACTCGCTAACACTTGGTTGAGTCCCCAGAAAGAAACTTTTCTAGTTACATCAGTTGCCGAGTGAGGTTAGTAATTATTCACAGCCCTGAAATAATACATACCCCCGATCAGGCAGTCGCCATCCATAAAGGTATGGTCAAAGGCATGAGCTATTATCCGAACATTCGCTCTCCTTGGGAAGCTCATTTCCATACAGAACTGCACCTTGTGCAATATATCTCCAGGAGCGATCACTTAATGCCTCAGCTCCAGGGAACGGGACCAAAAAAGTGAGTGAAAACTATTGATCTGGTTTTAAGTAGAGCTGTATCTATTAATCTGGGAACACTAATCACTGGGGGTTTGACAAGAACATGAGGTTTCCAGTGCCGCATTAACACTCTCCATCCTCTTGGGCAAAGCCTGAGGAAGACAGAGCTGCTTTCACAGCTTGGCCTAACGGCATGCACAGCGCGGTCTTGGAGGCATCGGCAGGCAGGAAAGCCTTGCAAGAGATACCTCTCCCTGCGCACACACAAACATACATTATTCCTGGTGTCTGACAACTTCTTTGACCAGAAGGATAACATGGAAGAGATGATCCTGGGAAGCCCCAAGGACAATCTGCATCTTAGTGTTACCCCCATGAGCCTAGGGTGGATGTGGCATTATGAAGGTGGGAACACGGTGGCTTCTTGTCTCCTCAGGGGCATTTATCACTTCATTATTTTCACCTTTCAATAAGCCAAAAATGACATAATGAAGCTCAAGACCAACCAAGCTGGGAGTTTTGCAGGGATAAAAAAAAGCAGCAAAAACTCCTTGCTGGTTGAATTTATTTCTCAACTTTTTTAGATAGGGTGGGCTGTAAAACTCTTAGCAAGCAGCAAGGGGGTACAAACGAGGACACAGACTTAAATTGGAGCCCAGGTGAGCTGGGAAGAGAAGGAGGACCCATCCTCCTGCTGCTGCCAGAAAGAAGAAGGAAGCAGAGTTTACTGGAGGGTGTTTTTAACTGCTCTGAGACTCGGCTGTGATTTTCCAAGCCAGCACTGCTGCCTCCAGTCATAGTGGTGCCTGCATTGCTTGATTACAGAAGCACAGCCTAAATTTCAATGCTTATTTTTTACCCATTTTCCTCAGCTTTCTAGGGGACAACTGCCTGAGCAGGGCAGTTGAGGGTGGGGAGAGACAATTTTCTAAGTGAAGAGAAAATCAAAACCAACTGAAGCAGAAATAAAGATGCTAACACAAGCCATCGAGTGACCCTCCAAGAAAAACTCCTAGATATCTTTCCCTGCTACTCTTACCCCTGGCAGAAACCCACTTTTTTTTGCAGAGCCTTGACGTGCCCCCGCTGTTCAACCTCTGCCAGCCTGGGTCACGTCCTTTCTCGCTCATCCCCAACCGCAGGTTCCCAGTCTTGAGAGCTGAGCTTGTGCTGACGGGGCTCCCACCGGCAGGCAGGCGTTCAGCCATCTCCAGGAAAGCAGGGCTCCATCACGCCTAACGGTGACTTGGGAAGACAAACGCCATCACTCCGAACATCCCCCCCTCCCTTCCTCTTCCCCCAGCTCTATACGCTGAGCATGACGTCATATGGTATGGGGTATCCCTTTGGTCAGTTGGGGTCAGCTGTCCCAGCCGTGTCCCCTCCCAACTCCTTGTGCCCCCCCCAGCCTGCTCGCTGGTGGGGTGAGGAGCGGAAAAGCCTTGACTGTGTGTCAGCACTGCTCAGCAGGAGCGAAAACATCCCTGTGTTATCAACACTGTTTCCAGTGCAAACCCAAAACACAGCCCCATACTAGCTACTGTGAAGAAAATGAACGCTATCCCAGCCAAACCCAGCACAGGCTCCCAGGACAGATGGCCTGAAAACAGAAGCGGGGTGCCAGCAGCAAGGTGGAGGCTCTGGACAGGCAGGGCACTCTGCCTGAGCTGTGCCTCACCACCATACATGAGAACTGCTGCTTTTTGCAGCCCTGGTGAATTATAAACACAATCAGCGGCTGCAAAAGGTTGCTCTGCACTTCAGCGGAGGCCTTTTCAATGCTAATGCGTGCAGCAGGCGGGGAGCGAGGGGCTCTCAAAGGCCTGATTTCATAAAGTCACCTTCTGTTTCTCTGCCAGAGGTGGCTGCTGACTTTAGTGCTGCTGATTTACAAAGAGATGGAAGCAACCAGACCTTTGAAGCCTGTTGATCTTTATAGCCTACCCCACAAAGATGGAGCTTTTTCTTTTCCTTACTGTTTTGCTGTAGTTTTACTCTCTTTTCCTGCCCAACAGGAAAACCACCCCACTGAAGCTGACTTGTGACCCCCAGCTTTGACCCTTCCCAGCTGGCTCACACTTTGTCCAAAGGCAAAGGTTGTTCTGGCAGGGTCCAAGGCAGGTGAGGGTGTTGCGACTGCATCAGCAAGGGAAGAGTCCTTAAACCTCAGCCTGTTTCCCCTTCTGCTGGGTTAGTACAGCCAGCCTTCAAAATATTGCTTGGTTGCACGACATGAAAAGATCTCCTGTCCAAAATTCTCCATACCTCCTTCCTCCAACAGAAAAAACGAGAGGGGGGTTAGCTGCAGGAAACTCTGCTTCCTCCCCCTGGCCCAAAATCATCGGTGCAGTCATTACACGCAGCAATCTCGCGCACGATGCACAAAGAGCTTGTTCCACATTTCTGTTGGCTGAAATAATCCATATCAGCCTGGAATTTAACATACTCCACCTTGAAGACTGTAAGGGATGAATGGATGGATGGATGAAAATGTCAGCTGGGAGTTTATTTCCTCAGCAGCCAGTTCGTCTTGAGAGGGATCCCTGTGTGCAGCTCCAGATCGGGGGTGAAACCCCATCTCCTCTCACAGCCGGGAAAGTGGAAAATGGTGACCTGGCACAAAAGCTCCTTAGAAAAACCTCCCCTTCCAGAGCAATTTGAAATACAGCTGAAGCTGCAGAGGGTATATGTGCAGCCCTTAGTGCCATCACAGGGCAGTAGCACTTCTGAGATGGTAGCCCTGGTCCTACGACCAGACCCGGCAGCGGTGGGGCTGCCAGCAGAAGTCCTGCCATCACCCAAGAGAAGCGAAATACCAAAATCCACACCATTCCACAAGTCAGGCAGCCAAAGCCACCATGAAGGTCATGCAGAAGGATGGTGCTCTCAGCCCAGACTGTGTCACAGCATCCTGTGTTAGGTGTCCGACAGCCTGAACTGGATGTCGTGAAGACACCCCCACCGTCCACCTGCATCTCAGGATGTAAGTAGTAGTATTGCTGGTTTTGTGGCAGTAGTATTGAATTTGAGGCAGTAAAGTAATAAATTCCCTGTTCTGGGCACAGACTGCACAAACTGTTAGAGATTATTAAAACACCCTGCCTTATGTCTTGTACTATAGACCTGCTCCAACTTTCAGAGTAAACAACAGAGCCAAGAATCGGAGCAGACTCCTACAGAAGGCTCTGAATGAAACTCATCTCCCACAAGGACAGGAACCACAGAGACAGCTTCATCCAAAGTCTCACGGCCAAGAAAATTACCCTTCTAGCTTGGGCTGCCAATGGACACGTGCTAGCTTTGCTGCTTTTCTCTTGGAGGTTATGAGATTCATTTCTCTCAGCAAGAGTGAGCAGGAAAACCCCTGAGATTTCCCAGTTTATTAATAACACTTCTAGCTAAGCCTGAGGCTTTAATTCTTTGTTATTTATTAGAGCTGGTGCAGAAATGGAAAATTTTTCTTAAACTTTTGCAGAAAAACAAACCCAACATATGACATTTTTGGCTATAGGAAACTTTCCCCCCACAGTAAAATCTGGAGGGGAAAAAACATGTTAAAATGACCAGGTGGAAAAAGCACTCTAACCTACTGTTTTTCATGAGGTCAGTAAGAGCCTGACTCTCCTTAAGTCTTCTGCACCTCTATTCAAACTGGGTGAAAGTGGTCATCTGGTTTGGGTGCTATTTGAGACAGGGAATGATTGACAGAGATACAGATGGCTAGTGCAGTGACAAATCTTGTTGACTTAGCCAGGCAGGCAAAAAAAATTAGTTAGTTTTCTTGAGTTTTTCTTTTAATCTTTTAATCAGTGAGAAATTTTTATATTTATTTGCCAATAATAAAAAAATCAGTTTGTAGGGCTTCTGAATGACTTCCTTCTGGTGACCTCGTGCCCTGTGCAGGAGCAGCAATACACAAAGCGGTCTCAAGACCAAACAAAAGCCTAAATAAGAATATGGGAAGAGACTTGCCTGTTATCTTTCATGAGATAAGTGGCAATAGGAAGCCAAGACCATTCTTGATGTCCGTACCAAGCTAACAAAGGCATTTAAGCAATTGGCTGTTCAAGTAATCCTTTGCAGGACAATTCTCACTCCTAGGGGAAGTGCAAAAAGATGTGATGGGACAAGATCCGCCTGGCTCTGAACTGGTGACGTTAGGAAGGTGTGCAGATGCTTGCTTACTGGGAAGATCCATGGGGAAAAGTCTTTTTCCAACAGATGGACTTCAGCTGAGGCCATCTGTCATGCTCGCTGTGATTCCAGGTAGTCTACTGAAATTCAGGATGGAGAGAAGACTGGGAGTAATTTGTGGGATTCCCGGTAAACAATGCCTCCTACAATTCAGTTAGATGCATTGTCAGTCAATTCAGCTGCAGGACAGAGGTCTTTAACAGCTCTGGGCAGCAGAGATGCATGTTTGGCCCCAGTGTAGATCTAGGGCAGAGGGGAGGCAGGATGGCCTGAAGATGCTCCAGTGACAAAAAGACAGCTGTCCTCTGCACACCTAAGTGCTCCAGCCCTGGAAGCGACTCTGCCTTTCCCACCACCATGTTTATTATAGAAGGGCTCAGATGTGTCCCTGACATTATAGATGTTAGCAAGACAACACTATGCATTTTAACTTCCTGACCGTGTGAGCCAGACGTGGCAAAGAGCACTCAGGTCCTCAGCAGTATGGGCAGAATAATTTCTCCATATTTACAAGGTCATTCAGGTGAACTTCAGGTAGCTTTCTCAAGGTTCTGGTGCATTTCCAGGCTTGAAAGAGATGTACATTTCCTTTTCTGAGATGTACATTCATCATGCATTTTTCATAAAAATCTATCTATATTCATTAATTGGTTTATATGTCCTGGTTGCTGAAGAGAGCTCAAGGGATTCGGCAAGGACTCTGAAGTCTTTGGTTCCTCCCCTAGCTCAGCAATGGCTGGGAGAGGAGAGCAGTGGATAGCATGAAATGCTTCGTCTGATGTTAGCTGTTCATAAAAACTACCCTTCCTGCAAGAGACAAGAATCTAGATGGTCCATAAGAGGCCAACCCTTACCTCTTATGAGAGAAGAGGCCCCTGCCATAGCAGGGTTGATAAATATAAGCCATATCCTATATATTCTGCAACAAAAAGAGGACTTCAGCTGTCCAGAAATCAAAGCATTTTAGGATATGGCTGGAAAAACGACAGTGTTTACAATATCCCAAAATAGATTTCCTTGGGTAGTGGCTGCAAGCTGGTACTTCCACCCAGCTAATCATACTAATGGATAAGCATCTAGCCAAGGAGGGAGAGGTGTGATGAAGCTGGAAAGTTAATGAGAAAATAGGAGGTGTGGCTGGTTGCATATTTTTTTTTTTCTGCCTTACTCTGGACAAAAACCTCATTTCACTCAAGAAAACACTTTTTGTGTTTACGAAAGATGTGAAACAATTTCAAGAAAGAACATACTCCATGCATAAACCTACCTCATTTTGTTTCAGGCTTTTCTTCTTGTTTTATGCTCCCAGCAGAGGACTCCTGTATGCAGTGACAGCCACATGCAGTTGAAGCTTTGAAACTACCCACTCGCTCCCAGTCGTCATGGAGCAGCAAAAGCAGGGCTGCTCCCTTCAGGAAGGTGAGTCGAGGTGGATCACTCAGCCATCAGGGCAGGGGCCAGCCAGGACCTAGTCCCACATTACGCAAGCAAGGCAAGCAGGACAGACACAGGGATGGTGGCCAGGTCCAACCAAGAGTCCAAATCACAAGGCAATACCATGGTGATGAGGAAGGTCCAGGGTCAAGCTGGGAAGTCAGTTCACGGGTCAGGAGCATCAGGCAGGTCCATAGTGACAAGGCAGAGACAAGGTCAACCCAGGACGTCAGCAGATTGAGGTCCAGATCAAGGGGCTCCATAGCCAGGCACAGGCTGGGGCTGAGCTGGAGACCAGCACTCCTCCAACACAGCTCAGGGAAGGAGTGAAAGCCTGGGGCCAAGCTTAAATAGCTCTCCCGGCCCATGCGTGTGGGTGAGGGCCCCAGGTGAGGCTGCTCAGGGCCATTAAGGCTTATTGGTGTCCTCAGGGCTGTTTTGTTAGCAAGGCATGAACAAACCAGCCAAGGTTAATAACTGGAATTATCTCCCAACATCTCCCTGTTTGTGTGGAAAACCCAAACCCCATATTCCTTCTGACTAGGCAAGTCCTTGATATATCGGAAGTATGAGAAAAAATCCAAAAATCCAGTTAAGCAACCAGGAAGCCATGGGGTTGTGAACGGTTGAGCCTCCTGACGCCTGGGGAGCTCCCTGCCTGGGGACGAGTCACCTTTGGGGGCGGCTCGTGTCACGGGGCTGCCGCTTGGCCGCAGGCTCCTCACTCATGAGAAAATAATGATTATTCACCTAATCATTGCTTTATGCCCCAGGGAGCAAGGACATCCCCATCAGATGGGGTTAGAGGAGTGGGGGGCCCCGTGGGATGGATGTGCCGGTGATTTTGTGCCTCCCCATCCCAGAGCCCCCCAGAAGCAGTTTGCATCAGGGCCCGGCCCGGCCATTAAGAGGTTAAACAGGGTGAGCGCCTTTGCCATCGTTATCAAGGAAGGCTTCAGGACCACCAGCCTTCACAGTGCCCTGGTGTGACCCAGCTGAGCAGAAAGGACCCGTGCCCAGACCTCGGTGGCTGGGGCTGGTCTGCAGGCAATGCCCGTTTTGGGTGGTCCCAGCAGCTCCTGGCTCCTGTTAAAAGCTTAGTCCCCTAAATCAGGACAGCAGAGCGTGTAGACCGATGGAAACCCCTGCGGGGAAGCACCTTCTGGTGTGGATGGGGTCAGCCACGCAGAGCTACCCACGTGGGCAGAGTCCGAAGGGACCCAGAGGTCAGAGCCAGACACGTGCCCCAGTTCATCCCAGCAAACATCTCCAGCGGAGCCCGAGCGAGTCCTGTTTCTGCTCCCAGCATTTCCCTCTGTGGCTGGCACAGAAATACCTGCGGAGGCAGGGGCTGGAATGAGAGGTTTCTGGCACGGGCTGGGGATAGCTGAGTTATTCATGAGCAAAGCCCGGAGCCTCAGTCCTGCTGACTTGACTGGGAATTTTGCCTACGGCGTGACTGCGGGGGTTGG